>NW_019416338.1:351062-365999 GCF_000390285.2 Anoplophora glabripennis | reverse complement strand
AAATGACCCCGCAGGTTCCTTATGGAAAATGGCTTCCAGCCGATAGTTCTGAAAATTTGGATTTGAATAGTTCTCGAAGCTTAGATAAAAAGTTGTCATAGGCACTAAGCTGAGAAAATTATATTTTTCGAAATATAGTCGCCGAAAGGTAGGAGTTATAGTACCGCGAGGTATAAATTGAATAAGACTCATTGTAAGGTCAAATGAAGAGAAGCCGTGCAATCTGTCCAAAACACATTTTTCTTAGATTGTCGGGGTTACTGAATCTGAATCAGCGATCCATTCGGGTATACAGATGAGTTCCAAGCTCACGTCAAGGTCAAATGAAGGTTCCTTGTGGAAAATCTATTTTAACCGATGGTTCAGTGAATTCAAATAGTTCTTGAAGTGTAGAAAAAAAATAATCTTAGGTTTTTTTTTCAATGTATATTAATATTGTAATATAACAACCCCGGGTTCGATCGAAAAAAAAAATGTAGTTGTGGCCAGAAATATGTGATCGTCATAAGGCATACCTACGTTGTATACATCTATTTCTAATTGACCGAAATGTGAAACTCATCCGCACAGCCGAATGGATGGCAGATTCGGATTGAGTGACCCCGATAACGCAAGGAACATGTGTTTGGGACAGATTACATGGCTTTTTTTCATTTGACCTTACAAGCTAAGAGTCTTCTTTAATTTATATCTTGCGGTGGTATAACTTCTAGCTTTCATCGACTATATCTCGGAAAATAAAATGTTCTCAGCTTAGTGCCTATGATAACTTTTTATCTACGCTTCCAGAACTATTCAAATCCAAAGTTTCAAAACTATTGGCTGAAAGCCATTTTCTATAAGGAACCTGCGGGGTCCTTTAAAGATGAACATTGAAATTATATACCTACATATTTCGTTTTTCCTCTTCGTCTCCCATCTTACCACAATTACAAATTTCTTTAGTTCCGTTATTTTTTCATTTTCTTCACTAATTTTTAAATATCTTTTTTTTTTCTAATACATTATTTATTTATTTACCATGATCTCTTTGCGAAATCCCTGTATTATCTTATACCAGTGTTTTGTGACCTTTTTATTTAATAATCATCTGTGAAAGATGAGATAGAAATTTGTAGAATGAAACCTCATCCTTAGAACCGATGGCAGGTAATCACGTCGCAGTTTGTTATTGAGTAAGAAAATTAATTTAAAACTCTCTAAAATGTAGACTTCTTCACTGTTATAGGCAGGGCAACTCTACCACTTATTTAATATGCAAGCCTCATGTACATTACAGATTTTAAAAAATACAGTGTGTCCACGGTTTGAGTGCCGTTGTGGTGTAATAATTTTTCGATTTAAAATTTGAGCTTCTGGGCTTCATCTCTGCTTGGTCTGAAACTAAGAAGTTGAAAAAATTAGTAGAATTAATTAATGCTCAGGGTGTTTTAACGATGAATTTTCAAAAATTGTCAAGAGTAAAGTACCTTTGTGTTTAAAAATATAAAAAATATTAACTTAAGAAAGTTATTCAGAACTAAAAGTTATGGCAGATTGTCTATTTTCAATTTGATCGGCCAACTCTGTTTCTGTTTTCTTTATTTTTTTTTAATATCCTTGGATTTAAAGCAATGGTAAGCTGTTATTTGTTTACGTCAAACCCATATGTCAAATTGTCAATTCCCTGGCCTCCTAGAAATCCTAATTTAACTCTAATAGACTTCTAAGCAGAAAGTGTATGGTTCCCTGTTGAATAGCGATTTATTTGAATTGAAACCAAGAATAAAAGATACAATTAATGCCATCCCTATTCAAGAAATCCAAAACGCCTATTCAGAATTTAACAGTGCGCTGAGCGATGTGTAATGGGTTGGTGGCAGCACATTTGAATAACCATTATATTATTTATTTATTTATGTTTATTATAATATTCACTTTTTTTTCTCTAATAATTAGGAATTTGTACTTTGTGGTTGTGAAAAATAAAAAAACAAATTCGGCGATTAAATTTAAAATTGACAATCTGTCATAACTTTTAATTCTCAATAACTTCCTTAAATAAATATTTTTGATATTTTTAAAAACAAAGTTAGGTGCTTTACTCTTGACAATTTTTGAAAATTCATCTTAAAAACATTCTGTGCATTAATTAGTTGTAATAATTTTTCCAACTTCCTAGTTTAAGGCCAAGTAGAGATGAAGCACAGAAGTTCAAATTTCAACTCGAAATATTTTTGTCATTTACACCCTACGTACACTCAATTAAATATTAAAATTCGACTTTACCAATAGAAACCTAAACGTTATTTTTTAAATTTCATAAAATTCCAGACAGTAGTTGTCTATTTTGCAGTTTTATGCCTGTAGGTATATTAATTTTCAGTCCTCTAGTGATAAATAATAATACGAAACAGTCATTTATTTATTTATTTATCATTTTTCGAGAAACAGGAAGTCATTGACAAATAAAACATTTACTCTGAAGATATATTGAGGTTTCTCTGAAACTTGGGCTAAGAGGTAAAAATTGTGAAAACAGTGAATTTGTATTGAATTACATCGACCAGTAGCGGTGATGCTAGAAGCCTCAGAATTTCGGCACGCAGATTATTTTGGAAATTTAATTTGTATACATTAGGTTCCTAATTTTTTTTCCAAGAAAACTCGTCAAATTTATTTGAAAAATGCATAATTCTTTAGCCATTATTTTTTTAATAAAAAAAATAGTTTATCTAGTAAACAGCTAATATATCATTCGTCTGTGGATTCACCAGATATATACCAATTTCGAATTTATTAGTTGTCATCAGTATGTTATAGATGAGATGATAGATGGCGAAGACCATTTCAGTGTCTATCTACCAACAAACCTTAATGTCTACTAGAGCAAAGATTTGCTTTATGTTTACTTACTGCAGATGTAATTCAATGCCGGTCGGGGCTTTAGCCCGCGAAGTAGTTGTTTCCCACAAGAGAATGAATAGTGCGACATTGGTCTTACGGATTAGTAGATAGAAATGATTTTTTGCCATAGGCTTTATATGTAGGTGTTGTGTTTAGAGCTGTATTTATAGCACTAAAATTATATAGATTTTATTTTTATGAAGCCTAGACTAAAAAAATTATGACTCGAAAATAATCAGTATTTCTAATAAAAGTACTAACTCCGCTACTGATAACGTAATTTAATTCAGCGAATTTCACTTATTTATAAATATTATATTTTTCAAAAATTATAACAGTAAATTTTATTTTAAATAAATTGCAAAAATTGGATAAACTTTGCGGAGCATTTAATGAATTTTTAAACCTCAGTTTAGCCTATTACATTATCGGAAAATGTAGGTTTGAAAATTGGTACTTACTGTATAAAATTGAAAAGTAACTTTTATTTTAAATATAAAATTTTACTAATACTGAGAATCGCGTTATTGCTTTTTACCTTTGCTCCTTTGACATTATTTTTTAACTCAACAATAATTAACAACATAATGTATTAAAAAAAAAAAACTTTCCACATTAGTGGCACTACATATTGTAACGAATTTGAAATGTTAATGTAGAAACTCAGATGAAAATATTGCCTGACCGAACTTAAAGTCGTATAAAAATTTTAATTATTATTAAAGCAACACCAAATTGTTATAAAATTGTTAATATGAGAATTCTGGATATAAAACTAGTAATGAACAATGATATTACATAGTATAAAAATAATAATCTTTTAATTTTATTCTCAAGTACAGAATACATTTTCATAAAAATGCATGACCGACACTTGTTAGTAATTAGTACACAAAGAAAAACGAATTTAAACCTAGAGTGACATATCAAATGAAAGCTTAAAGTCTATAGATTAATCGGGTATATATATCGCAGGAAGACGAGTAAACTTGAAGAAGATATCTCAATCCAACATAAACCATAACATAAAAATTGTTCATCAAATGTCAAATTTTATAATAAATGTCACAAATGTCAAAGCTAAAGGTAGCTTTGTAATAATACCCAGAGATGACCTAAAAAATATAAAATAAAGAATATTTTAGTAAATAATTTATAGAATTGTAAATAAAAGTAAAAGGACATTTGTTAAAAATGTGTTAGTTATAAGTAGTGGTGTGGAAAAGTGTTTGAAAAGGACATCCAAAGACTGAACATTTCTGTGCATGGACCTTCAGCAAAGCTAGGGACAGATTAATCAGGAAGGTGGAGAAAAACAAAGAAATGATTGATTGGTTACGGCTTGGGTTTTGCAAGATGTGCAGCGTGGAGACCCAGCTCCCGAAAAATTAAAAATAAAACAAGAAGAGAGAGTCCAAGGAATAAAATTAAATACTTACCAGTAAATCTATAGTTTGGCCAGAGTCCAGATAAGGTCATTTTGGCAGCCCATGAAAATTTTCCGCTACCAGCAGTAGAAAGCAGTTCCAAGGCAGTTTCCAGTAACCCCATAAATAGTCTGCAAGGCTTCTACGTAGTTTCCAGCGAAGAAAACTACAAATTTCACAACGTAACAGGTACCTTAAACCCAGTGCATTTAAATATCGCTAGCTATTCCAAATAAATCATGCTTTCTCTCACATCGAATCTTTGCAAAGTATAAATAACAAACCACAGGACTTACCTGTACAAAATAAGCCGAATCCAATCACTGATAATAAATAAATAATTCACTATTTCGAAGAGTTCGAGCAAAATCTGTCAAGCGAACAGTTATTTTATTTAAATTCTGACTAATTTACATTCTTGTTTAGATGTAAGGATGCCCCTGACTGATAGGCAACAAATAATATAAGGAAATCTACTTCGGATTGCATAGATAAAATTAATAGAAATTTTTTAATAAGTCCTTCTATTATTTGTAAGTTTAGCAGAAAAAGGCAAATTTTGTTGTTAAAAATATTCTTTATTGTGGAAAACATATTCTATTTTAAAAAAAGGTATTCATAAATTTGAGTTTATAAAGTCTTCAAGTCAAAATAATATAACAAAATTTTGAATAAACAATTTAATAAAATTTCAAACTCTATTCATTCCAAAGTGTGTTGCATTGTACTAACTTGTGAGAACCGACTTCTGAGAATTTTCTGATATTGTCTATATAACAAGTGTCTACCAACAAGTAGCCAGGGATAAAGTACAAGGTAAGATAAAAAAAATATGGTAGAGGTTTGTATGATACTATTTACAATTTAATTAAAAATACAATCTAAACCAAAAACACACGCACACATACAAAATCTATAGTTTAATATTATAATATATAAATTAACGTGGCACTTGTAATAGAAGGTAGGCCCTACTGTCATAACTTAGTACATAACATTTTTAGATTTGAGTGATATCGACATTACCTATAGTCGATATTTATCATCATGATGATAAGGTGAAAAATACATTTAAAAAATTTAAAACAAGTATATTCGCCTTACTCCGATACATGCATACTTTTTACAGTCAAATTTATAGGTGAATTCAATTTCCACCATCCTGCCCGGTTTTAGTGCCTTTTTACGTCCTTCACAAAATTCGTAAGTCTCCTTTGAGAATCCATATTGAGCAATAAACTGCAGAACAACTACGCCTGGTCTTAAATGTATTTTTATAACCAGTAATTTAATATTTCTTGTCTCCTTGTTATAGGGCCAATAAAAGAAAAAAATTATCGCCGCCGTAAAAGGCTCGTAGAGGTTTGGAACCCCTTGCGGGGTCTATTTTAATTGGGGATGAGGCTGTTAAAACACGGTTTCGCACGCTTTACTTTTCCTGCTGTATTAAAAATTAATAGTACACTTCCGAGGTAAAGGCACTGTGTAAGGTATTATTCTAACTTGAATAATTTCAAATAACATACGTGTTAGAATACATCAAGACAGGAGGAACGTATATAAATTCTCTTTTAAGGTCCACAGTATCGCGCAACTGAAAATATTTGATCTGTGTTCATTCTGAACTGAATATTTTATTAGAATAATAGAATAATATCTAATATATGAAATTAAAAAAAATGTCATTTGCCATTTAAAAATTAATTATAGCTATAGAAAAAACTGAAATACTAATTTGTAGTTATCTTAAGCCGGCTTCATAGGGAGCGGTCACTTGCCAAATACTTGTCAAACGTAAACAAATACTGTATCGTGGAGATGCCGCATTTCGATGTATTCAAATGTTGTCTCTTGCCAAATATTCGCTAAAGTTATACGAGTACAAAAGCACATCAACAAAATGTACGCATCACCTGCTGTAACGACCACATCGGTAAGGTTCGTTTCCGTAGACTGGAATTCGTAATTTCTCTAAATTCGTAAAAAATGGCAAGTGTACATAAGGTTTGACATGAGGATAATTGGTAAGTATATAGGACAAAATATTTCATGTGCGCAAATTTTACATCTGCGAATGTTTGACACATCTGTGTTTGATGAATGTCTGGCGAGTGACCGATCATCTGGACCCGGTTTTAGTTTAAGACTCGGTTAGGAAGTGTGAATATCGTGATGTGTAACAATGGCAACTCTTACTCCTCAAGAATATTGTGTTTGTATATTATAATAAATGTATACACATACAATGAGTGTTTCGATTATTACAAGTATGTGTGGCAAGCCCAATAAAACAAGAAAAAAAATCAGTAGGTATTCTAAAACGGCTTGTTCTTCGAACAAAAGGGGTATTTTTACTTAGAAATGCCGTGGCTCCTAGTTATTCTAATGTCTGTATCTCTTTTTATTTCCAATTTCCATCAGTCTGAGTCAACTACCTTCAGATATAAGTATATCAGAAAATATACTTTTTTTCTAATTTGGTCACTCGGTATTTCGAAAATAAAGCGTTCTACGACCTATTTTCACATGAAACATTTTTCATATATTTTTTTCATCATCTAATTCTAATTTCCTGATGGTTTCCTGATTTTTCGTTGAACATTACATCTTTTCTAAATAACTTAAATACTTACCGCACTTACATAATTAATCTTATGATAAAGTGGAAATAATATTAATAAAATGTGAGGAATTACAGACAACAGGTATATTAATTTGCGTCTAGATAGTGTATTATCATTCACTGCAAATTTAGAATGCAAGAGATTAATGCATATGTACTAACTGCTGTTGTAAAAGCCCCCAATTAATTAAATTAGCTGTTAAAATGCCCTAGCATGTTTTGCTCCAACTAAAATGTTTTTATGGACATTTTAAAAGTGCAATAAAGTAATATGAACGAGCAGCAATAAAACTTGTAAAGTTATAAAAGCACAAAATATACGAAAATATAAAAGTTTATTATAGCTATATAAATTTTCAACTATTTTTTTAAAATAAAATGGATTTATCAGAAAATTTTATATACCTATGGTTTATATAGTTTTTATAATTAATTCATTGCAAATATTCCAATATTTTATTAAATTATTTTTAACCCTCTACAGATAGAGAAAAATATGGTGCTATTACTGACCTACTTTACTGCCTATATGGCAAAATAGTACTACAAAAAATCTATATTAAATAACATAATGCAGCATATCTACTGATAACAATTGCAGGCAATATTATCAGTTATATGAACATAATAAAAATATTTAACATTTATTTATTAAAACTTCATATGATATTGTAATGTCCCAAGAAAGGAAGTCATCCTGTATAACTTAATACGCTGGGACATTGTACCTACCGATCTACTTACATTAGTATGAAATAAGTTGTTAGTTGTAGTTTTAATGTTATGAAATATGGCGGAATTAATCGGCAACCTCGTCAATTCTTGTAATATTAAATATGAGCGAGACGAACTAGTGAAGTCGCATAATAAACTTGTTGAAAAATCGAATGGTTTTTGCGTATACCGCAATATGAAGAAAATTACTTTACATTAAAAGTGGTCAAAATATTGGGGTATAAATTGATTATTTTCAACATTATCTTTATATTATTTATCGTTATCATTATTATCGTTACGATCATTACCATCTTCAACACCGTCGATATCAATTATCAGTATCATCATAATTAATGTTTTCTTTTTCTCACAATTTCCAGTGACGTATCATTCCGAATAGATCCAGCAATTTTGGATTTATGAAAATATTAAAGCAAACATTTTAATTATGATGTATGCTTGTACCCTGTACTATAAACTAGATTTACTACATGGAAACTAAAAATGCAGATATATTCGCAGGCTTATAAAACAAAATATTTATCAGTTAACTTTCATATATATTTTTATATTTTTGTCAACTTGCCTCATATTAATAAACAAAAAAGTTGTTATATTTTTGTCAACTTGCCTCATATTAATAAAAAAATGTTGTTGCAGTTTACCATTTCACCCCTTTTACAATTTGTGTCTACTTGTACCTATTTTCTTATGTGAACATGAACTTTTTTTTCTTCTAAATTTTAAATTGAATATAGGAGTTCAAAAATATGTGACATGTTTAAATGACATATTCCATTTAAAAAAATATTGTCATAGTTTGGGTGCCAATGATATCACAACGAATTGGTTGAGAAAAGAAAGATTTCTAAAAATATTACACAATTTACCCATTATGTTTATTTATTTATAAAGAATCGTTAAGCCAACAAATAAATTACATTAAATTTATTTAGGTTACTTAAGTACATTTTATATTTTATAACAGGTATAACACAATGAAAGCATTAAATAATGTAATATTCGTGGCAGTTTTGAAGAATATACTTTTCTAAAAAGTTTTTGACTGCTGCTAGTTTGACGAAGCAAATCAATATTGTCCTATTATTAAAGGACTGCTTACGTCTTATTAATGGTGAATTTGAAATATATTTTTTTGTAATATTAAGGTGTTCCTAATATTATACTGTTAACAATTAATAGGTACCTATTAAAGTTTTATTGAGAAAACTATATCAAGACTAAAACGTTTTATATTATAAAATGTCAAATTACTCAAGAAAATTAACGTTTACAATCTTATATGACTGATTCACTTTTTTTAACAAATTCTGTTTTCTTGATAAAAAGGATTCCATACAACTGATGAGAGAAATGATGTTAAAAATCTTTTATATTTCCAGGTATCCTAAACGATTTCTCTACAGTAACTTTAATACATTGTAAACACAGATTACGGAAACTATTCCGTAATTTGTGATTGTAAACTAGGTCCTTTTTGTCCATTATCGCTCCTAAACCTCTAATTTGATTTACAATTTAAAAGCTATTGAGACGTAAATCTTACAGTAGGTATGAGGATTTTGTAAACGATAAAAATAATTTGCTGACGTTTATTTGTATTAAAAATAGTTTATTGTTACTGCAAAAAAATTGTAAATTTTGTGTGAATCATTGTAATCTGACATATTAAATACGGTTGTATAAATATTTGTATCGTTTATGTACATATTAAAAGTACTTCTCTGTATAACTCAAAAAAAAAAACGTAACAAGACCTAGATGAGATCCCTAAGGAACTCCTGTATTTACAGCAATTGAATCTGGTTTGAAGTCATATATTGATATGTATAAGATAAATAATTGGAAACCAGCTTTAAGAGGTTTCCATAAACAAGGACAACATAATGATGAAACTTGTTGTAAACCTTACCGAAGTTTGTACATATATACAACACACTGAATATATCTTAATACATAGAGACATATACATTCTGAACAACAGGTAGAAGGTCTGTTAAAACCGATCTCTTTTATAAAATCCATGTTGAAAAAGAGATAGAATATCTTTGACAATAAAGAATAATTTATAAATAAAATCTTGCTAATAGTAGCACAATGGGTCTATTACTGTATTTATTTAAGTATAGGGGCAACTGTGATGTTTCCCAATTTCAGGGATTTATTTTCAGATTTGTTAAGCGATATGTCTAACGTTCCAATCTAGATTTTAAGGAAATTGTAGGGATTCCATCAGGACCATGTCCTTTCTTGTATTTAAACTTGATTTTGGTATATCTATTTAATGATTGTTAATGAATAATAGAAACCATTCAACGGTTCAACACACTACAAAAATTATTAGAAGCAATGTTGCAAATTAGTTTCGTATCATTAATAGTAGCCTGATTAAAATGCATAATATGTAGGTAAATGAATGGATTTGGTTGGTACACTTCTTGTTGCAAATAACTAAAAATATGTATTTAACATCTCTTTTAATATCGTTTTCTGCTTTTAAAACTTGACATCCTTTTTCTAAACCGTGCAAACTTTACATAATATCGCCATTTTCGTGTCCGTTGAAGAATGGGCCAAACTGTACTATTAGATGCTACGACGAAAATTACTAGGGATAAGTCGTGTACAATGTGGTAAAGTTCGGCCTATTCTTTAACCGACACCCTGTATATATTCCAATTTGTATGAAGTTTTCTTCTATCCGTCTTGCTAAATCATAATGGATAAGATTTTTAATTAGTATTCTTTTTAGGAATGTGAATTTCAAAAATATTATATAAAGCAGAATAAATATTTTCAAAGGCATTTATCAAAATTTAGTATGTAAGACCAATATGATATATTATTTGTTTTTATCATGACTTAATCAGCGTTACTGAATAACAGTTTATTAATAAGAAGCACAAAGTAAGAATGGGTACTAGATACTATATCGATAGACACTTCTAGAACTTTATGATGTACATTTTCAGAAACCAATGGACAATTTGAATGTTGAACATTTAGCCCTAAAGTGGGTAATATTAGATCTGCTAATTCGCAATTTTTATTGCGGATGTTTTTAAATTGCCTAGGGCCTAATATTAAAAAGATGTTTGTGGAATACTCATAAATTTTTGTTTATCATCGGTCTAAGAATGACCTAAAAGGGTGAAATATAACCACGCTTACAACTAGGAAGTTTTTACGCCGGAAAGATTACCTAATGGCACGTGAATAGTTACCAGACTTTTAGCTAATGAGAACGGACCGCTGATTGTGTCTCGATAGGGCGCTCTAAATCGACAGCGATTCTCCCTTCGTGACAACAATATCTTTTACTAGGTTCCTGATGGAACGCTTTGTGTATCAGTTGTTTGAAACGTCCCGCCGTGTCGGAAAAACGTATTCGTCATTAGCTACCTCAACCCTAATAACCACTCGACGTTTTAACCTGCCGTGTATTTATCGCAACACCGTCTCAATTTGTCAATGTCGACGAAAGCTGCATCGATCAAAACCTATTCAGAGCTTTGACTTTATTGTCCTCGAGCACGGACTTTTTCATAATTTAGCCACACGTGATGTTTTACCGCACTAATAGTTTTTGTTCAAATTTCTTCCCGGTGGGAACTAGGTTAAAGTAAATGTGGCACGCGAAAACTGTGGCAGAATGGACTACATTTTACATAAATAGTAATGGGTTGTATTGAGTTAAAAGAATAGAAAACGCTCTACAAGGATGGACTGTTTTCACTTGTCTAAAGTTGAGTTTTGATAAGTAATAAACTAATTATTTAAACATTATTATAGAAGCTTTGAACGATGTTTAATATTCACTGAACTACGGGCGGTTTTAAAATGCTTAGAAGTAATTGCTACTAAAAATGGTTGTTGTTTTTATTGTTAACCTGCTGTAAACTGCTAGTACCAATAAGTAATAATATACACAGTTGTGAAGACAATATAATAGACATTAGATAATGGTATAATATAACTTTACAATATTTACTATAACACACTACTTAATATTTATTAGGCAAGAAGAATAAGTACAGAATTTGTTACCACGTTACCAATTTATATAACAAATAAAAAAATTAAAGATATGTCAATAATAATTCTACTAACATAACTGATTTTGAAATATCATACAGCACTACTGCAAATGATTTGCTTTTATTACTAATATACTTCTAATATTATTAGCAGGTATCAACAGATAAATTTCCAAATAAAAATTATATCACAAATTTTCTTCGAGTTGAAGCACAATTGAAAAATTCTACGGTTTTTAATTAATTTCCGTCTAGAATCTAAAGACGAGTACAAATGTAAGTTTCAAGCTCTTGTTTTTTGTCTGTTTCCCTGTTATTGGTAGTTTAATAAAAGGATTGTTTTGCAGCTAATAAGAAAGAAGAAAAATATACATTTGAATATATTTTAGTCACCTTAACTTTAACAATGTCTTTGCAGGTAAAATTATATATGTTATATTAATATTTAATATACTGCTAATGCAGACCTTCTATATTTGCATCCCACCATCTATTTACTTACGTATTTATTAAAATTGATTAGAGTTAGTGTCCACTTATATCAGTTAAATACTCTGAACATTGATAAATTAATCATATTTATATTCTCTAACGTCACGAAATAACGTCACTCGTAACAATTAGTTTGACGGATTTAATAGTTTTTTAACTATAGACTATTTTTCTAGTTTTATCGAAATAAAAAAATTGTTGGAAATAATGAAAGGTAAATAAAATATTCCTCATGTTCTCTAAGTTCTAAATTGAGAATGAATGAAATCTGAATTTCTTAAGTAATTTTAAACCAAATCGACGCCACTGCGTATTTTGAAATTGGATATATTTATATATACATTTAACTCCTAATGTTATTCGTCATAAGAAAAGTAGTTCCAATTTTTCACTTTATTGGAAAAGATTACAATTTTTGAGTTATTGTTAAATTTTACATTAACTTATCATACAGTTGAAGAAATTAAGAAGAACATAGAACAATCTTTAGAACATTTTAGATTCATTTAACAAAAACAGCACATTCTTCGGTTAAAATGAAAGTCGCCATTTTTCTTAGAAATGTCATTGTGCAACAAATTTCCAAAACATTCAGTGTTACAATTTTGGGATTCTTAATAACTGTGTCCTCAGTGTCGCCGTCATTATCTGAAATTTTTATAAATCAGTTCAGTTCTTTTTTAATTATAGGATTTTTTTTGAAAAGCAATGGTTTTAGACCTTAGGTCTAGATTTTAGAAGATCTAAAATTTTCCAAAGTACAACCTTCTGAAGTGATGGTATTAATATTTAAAACGCATTGTATGTTAATAAAATAAATATATAAAAACTTAGATATTGCTTTCTGCATCATGACACTAAAATTTTATTTTTTCGGCGACTAGAGTGTTAGACAACCCAGTCTTAGATGGTAGAAAACAAAGAGTCGGATTAGGAGCCACTAGCGCACGAAGCTTTTTATCCCTATATACCATCAAAACACATCTCTTCGTTGCTTCTTATAGCGCTTCAAACAAGTATTAGTCACATAGGAATACGTTTGTACTACACATAAGAGATATTCCGGAAGCATCTAGACATTTTGCTCCAATTTCTGCTATGTGTCGTCGTCATCAATGATTAAAACATTTAGATGAAGAGGGTATTCCTTCAATAAACAGCCTTAAAGTGCTGTAGGAGTAGTGTCTACTTATCATAATAGAGTTTTTACTAAAAAAATAATTAAAATTAATACGACTTGTTGCTGAATGATTTTTTATTTGATTTTAAACATTTTTATTCGGATAATAAGGCATTGTTATCAACTTTGTGACTTACGTGACTACAAATATGTTATTAATGAAAACTTCTTATTTAAGTAACTCCTCTCTGTCTCCCTATCTGTAAGTAAAAGGAGGCTAAATTCGTTTCACTTTCTAATGTATTTTTAAATTAACAGTTAAACATTGATTTTATACAAAAATATGGGCAACATTTTTGCCACATTATGTCATTTTGTGGGAATAAACACTCCACTAACACAGCCGCATTAAAAAAAGTTTAACAGGGACATGAGTATACAGGGTGTTAATGAATTTATGTCAAATATTTTTGCCACATGTCCATTATGTCAAAATGAGGTAAATACACGAATTTGTGTTGAGTAAAATGTTATTTTAAAATCTGACTTACCTCAACATTGCAAGGAGCCACTTTTTGAGAACTGGTGATTTTCATAGAAGATGTTCGATGTACCCACCATTTGCTTGCACACAAGCTTCAGCGCGACGTAATCAATTTACTCGCACGTGTTGCAACACTGCCACGTCTTTTCGAATCGTATTACAAGCATCGGCAATGCGATGTCGCAGTTGGTCGATATCACGAACTTCCGTGGAATACACAACACTTTTCACATATCCCCACAAAAAGAAATCTAAAGGGATGAGGTCCGAGGACCGGGGGGCATCTAACTAGGCTGTTGCGGCCTATCCAGCGATCGGGAAAAATAATGTTTAGAAAGTCGCACTCTCTCCGAAAAAAGTGAGCGGGGGCTCCGTCATGCTGTACCCACATATTTTGCCTAACATTTGATGGCACGTCTTCCAATAACTCCGGCAAGCGATTTTGCAAAAAAATTAGATGTGGAGCACCGTCTAAACGTCTAGGCAATTCAAAAGTTCCTATTAAAGTGTCATTAACGACACCGGCCCACATATTCACTGAAATCTGTTGCTGAAAGGCACCGCGACGTATTTCATGTGGATTTTCGATAGTCCAGTGGTGAGTGTTGTGGACGTTACGTACACCATTTCGACTGAAATATGCTTCATCTGTAACAAGTATTTGCGCTGTAAATTGAGAATTTCTTGCATGTTGCTGAAGCAACCATTCGCAAAAACCTCGACGTAGTGGCAAATTCCCAGGAGTAAGCGCATGAACACGTTGAATATGAAATGGGTACAACTGAGCTTCTCTTAATGTCCGCCACACAACAGATCTTCTTCGACGAGATCTAAAATCATCTCCTAACTGTAAGTCCTAGAACCTTTAATAAAGTTCACCTATTTTTTATGATGCTTTCAAAAATGCAGTAAAATACAGGGTGTTCCATTTAAAAATACATAACTTTGATATGGTACGCTTTTCCTGGACACCCTGTATATTTCAAAATATTTTTTAAATATAGCTGTAATCAACTCTTTGCGCTACAGCAACAAATGTTCGCGGTGCGGGGGCACGTCGTTCAGGATAT
>NW_019416338.1:343215-350088 GCF_000390285.2 Anoplophora glabripennis | reverse complement strand
TTATAATAATTATAATAATAACTATAATATTAATAATAAATCTACTATTCATTCTAACTACGAGAATTAGCCCAGAAGAAGCACGGTACACTTGACAAGCCCTGTAGGCATTTAACGTTTGCTAAGCTATAAATTATGTGCGTATCATAATATTCACGATTGCTAAATAAATGCGTTATTTTCAAAAGAAAACTTGAAAATACGACTATTAAATGTACTCTCGAAAAAACAGCACTGCAAACACTACAACAATGTATTACAAACTGACTTTCGAATACAGTCCGGCTTCATAAGAAACCTACAAACTCGTAAAAGGTGTTACAGATTTTTTTTGTAAGTATTCGCCGCGATAAAATACATATATTTCAGCAGTTCCAAAACAGTTTTAAACACATTTTTAATTAGCTTTGTTCTCTCTGACTTTAAACTTCCGATACAAGTTTGTGACATCAATTAATTCAGTTTTTGCTTCTTTTTCACCCCTTTAAATTTTTAACAGTTCATTAACACTGTGTAGATTTTGTGTATTTTTTTATGCAGAGTCGAGTCCGCAGTCCAAAAACCGATTCAGTTAGAATGTAGTTGAGTCAGTTTGCTACTTGAATGATCAAATTTATATTTTTAGCTCTAAAATCTTACTCATTTTGTGCGTCATGTTTCCCAGTGAAAGGTATGGCGTTATCACTCCCTGCTGGAATTGATAAGAGTATTTGAAAGAGACAGCACACTGCAAATCATTTGCTTATTGTTACTCAAATGACTCAATTTTTCTAACATTCATAACGCATATCTTTGGGTGATAAATACCAATTCTGTTGTACCTACTTTTCAATCCACCGGTTTGTAATTTTGGATATGAGAATTTCCGAATTAAAACTTATATCTGATTGACGACATTGAAAACCACCGAGTAATAAGTTTCAGCCAAATCTTCAAATTTTGAAGCTTTTCCAATTTTTGCATCCGCCATATTGGATCCGCCTTCTTCTTTTATTCAGGAATTTTCGGATTCGGACCTCAGATTCGTAATCAGCGACCCCAAAAACCTGCGCTGACAAAATTAAGGCAAAAAATATTGAATAGAAAAATGTGATTTAAGGGGAAAATCACATTAGGAGGCTGATTTTCAGGCGTTTCTCACGAATTTCTTTGAGTGAGACAAATTGATTAGAACTTGATCAAACTTTTTATAAGTATTTTGAGCTACATTTACAATTTTTTTCAAGTAATATTTGTTGAAAATGCCGGAGTTATGGGCTGTTATCCGAGTTGACTGTGCACGGAAAATGTGGAGGTCGCAATTTTGATCTGAAAGCAAATAATGTTTTTTAAGGATATGAACGCCATTGCGGGTAAAAATTGTGAAAATTGAAGTTTTGACATGTGTTTGAAAAAAAAATTTATCGTTTTTCACTATTTTTTTCAAATATTTTGAATAAAAATCGCCCTTAAAATAATGATATCATCCCAATTGTTGATTCATGTTCTTTGTAATTTCATAAAGAAACACACTTTCAATTTTCATAATGATCGGTTTATAACTTTTTCAGTTAGTTTCCATGAATAAAAAAAGTCGTTTCGAGAAAAAACGCATTTGAAAATTTTTGGAAACTAGAAATTTGAGAAAGTTATCAATAATGTAGAGTATTTTCCGATCAGTCAGCGATTCCAGTGCTATATAACAGTCCTTCTTTTTCCTCATATGCATTATTCTGAGCTTGCATCTTTTCTTTTATTACTTAATAAGTGACTAGAGCGCTAACCCGATGGGTATTCGGTTTTAGTCTCATAAAATCGGAACGGATAGGAATATCGTTTTGAAATTTTGGCAGCGCATTCCTGAATAGTTATACTAACAATGTATGCAGTAAAAAAATCCGATATATTGAGCTCCTAATATTTTCCCCACTTAAAGGGGCAAGTGAGACCCTGGCTTGTGGGTCGTTTCCAACCTTTCTCCATTTTTTTGTTGATATTTTGAAGGCATATGTTAGAAGTATCTAATTTAGTTGTTCACATTTGAAATGCGTCCTCTTCAACAAATATAACATAAATGACTCTTTTAGTGTCTAATAAATACTAGCGGATTTGAATTTTTGTGTGTTACTTAAATAAGCACAAACAGCGAACGAGTGTTTTAAAGCATAGTTTATGAAGTCGAAGCGAGGAGTGGTAGTAAACCATTCGGGCCTAATATAGTTGAAAACTTGCGGTTGGCTGAGCGGAAAATAAAATTGTTGATGGCTGATCTTGAGATGCATCGATCTGAATCCACAAATCCAATCTTATTTGCGTAGGGTAATCATGTGCACGGGAGTGTGCAAAAATCTCCAGAATATCCACGGTCGAAGGTGAAAGAGCTTGTTACCATGAAAAATCGTATCGTTCGACTCCAGGGGATAAAACAACACGTACATGGATTCCGAATTATCCTCAGAGCTTGTTAAAAACAAATTTAAGCCCGGAATGCCATCAAAAACTGCATGCATTGGATTCGGATGTATGAATATCTCGTGATGACCGAACTTTAAAGTTTAATTTAAAAAATACTAGATACGCTTTTCAACTTTACGTGCTCTCGTAAATATACACTTTTGTGAGTAAACATCAAAGGGGTCCGCAAATAATGATTCACTGAAAAGTTTTATTATTGGAAAAGTACGCTGATGTAGGTTAAGCCTAGAATTAGTTTTTATTCAATTATTTGCCGTCTAATGAAATGTTTGTGTGATTTTTTATATACAAAAATTGATAAAGTAATAAAAAAATGGTCAAAGTTACGATTTAGTCAAATTGTGTAATAATAAGAATAAAAAGGAAATATTGTTTATAATTATTATAATAGATAGAAAATGATAAAGACATAGCGGAGACCTTCAACAATTTCTTTATAAATATTGACAGAACTGAAAAACAATATACATAAAGTTAAAAACAAGGTTTTACCTAAGAAAAGAGTAAGAAATTATATGTTTATAACTCCAGTTAATGAAAATGAACTCATTTGTCATATAGGGACTTTTAAAAATACTTCGGCATCGGGAGAGGATCAAATTACCTCTGAAATGATAAAAGCAATACACAAAAACATATTAAAACTTCTCACTTAGCTAATTAACCTATCTTTTGCATCTTGTACAATACCCTCTGAATGGAAAAAATCAGTTATTACTCCCGTATTTAAAACTGGTGACCCAAAGCTGTGTACAAACTATAGACCTATCTCAGTAATAAATAATTTTGCGAAGATATTCGAAAAATGTGTAAAGCAAAGATTAGTAGACTTCTTAGAAGCAGACAAATTTTTAAATAAATGTCAATTTGGTTTTAGAAACCAAGATGCCATATTTGAACTGACGTATAATATTATAAATAATATTATATTTAGTAGATAGTAGATAGTTAGGTATTCCTAGATCTAATAGAAGCGTTTGATACCGTTTCTCATAAAATTTTACTAGAGAGGCTTGAGGCAATTGGAGTAAGAGGTAATGCGTTAAAACTATTTGGTAATTATTTAGAAAATATACTACAAAAAGTTAAAATAAATGATATTTGCAGTTATTCTCGTATTATTAATATGGGTGTCTCACAAGGAACGGTACTGGGTCCTATACTCTTTCTAATTTATATCAATGAAATAGCTATTTTACCAATAAAATGTAAAATCATTTCTTATGCAGATGACACAGTGTTATTATTTTCTGAGGAAAATTAGTCAAATGTATACGACCAAGCTGAAAATGAACTTAGGATAATACACGAATGGCTATGCAGTATTTTGTTAAGCCTAAATTAAATAAAACATATTTTGTAGCATTTTCTACATCTATTGGTCAGCCTGACAAGAGTGAAATAAAAATACATAATTTAAAATGTACTAAAAAAAATATTTGTGAATGTACATCAGTTATTAAAGTAGAAAAAATTAAATATCTAGGACTTATGATTGACCAGCATTTGAGATGGAATGTCCATGTAAATTATATCACCAAAAAGATAAGAAAAATGTATCATAGATTTTACCAACTTCGAAATATTCTGAATAAAAAATTATTAATAACATTATATAATACTCTAGTTGAATCTATAATAAGATACTGTATAATTATTTGGAGTAGCTTATACATTATATCTTTAAAACTGTTATCCATCTGTCAAAATACTCTGTTAAAAATAATTTTTAAGAAAAATTATATGTATCCTACTGCATTTTTATATACAAACATATTAAATGTGAGAAATTTATAAGTGCTTTCTGCACTTAATTACTTACCAAAAATAATAAAATTATGTCATTCTGCCTCTCACGATTATCTCACAAGACACAACGTGAATGAATTCTTAATAATGCCGTTGGTTCATAACTCAATGTCGCAACGATTTATTACTTACTATGCTCCTGAATTTTATAACATGTTGCCGCAGTCCATTAGAAGTTTAATTAATATCAAAAAGAAATTTAAATATTTGACAAAAAAACATATACAGGGTCGGAAAGTCCCCATGGTTCATCGGCCGTTACGTGAGAGCGATAAAGAGTCATAGAAATCCGTGCGATAGAGAAATATGGCTATAATGAAGGCGTCTAATAGTCACCGCCCATTTCGCCCTTCCACAAATTAGATCCACTTTTTATTTGTGGAAGGGCGAAATGGGCGGTGACTATTAGACGCTTTCATTATAGCCATCTTTCTCTATCGCACGGATTTCTATGACTTACTTTATCGCTCTCACATAACGGCTTTCTGACCCTTTATACGAAAATCCTTATAAATTTGCTAACAAACTGTAATTTATATAATACTGCAAACAAAGACATGTAATGTTCTTAACTGTTGCTTAATGTTCTAAGAATACGAGTTGAGGTTTTATTCCGCCGCAATCACTACGGAATTACTTATCAAAATTTGCCATCTGAGAAGGGACATATTTGCGCGCAAACTGCATTTTACATGTAGTTTAGGCAAAAGTTCTTTCTCATATAAGATACAAGAATGAAATTGTAACTATTGTAATTGTGATTATTGTATATATGTTATTTTTGTAATTTATAATCGTGTGGTATTTTGTCTTATTTTTGTCACATTTATTGGATGTAAAAGTATATATTGAATTAATGTAAAGTGATATAAATAAAGTGAATTATTATTTCTGACATAATCAGTTACTTTTTTTATTTGAGTGGGTATTCCCGCTACAATGAAAAAAATAAATACCTAACCTAACCTAACCTAACCTTTTACATCGAAAGGATAAGTTAAAGGGTTGATTTTACGAAATTAATTTTAGAAAGAGGGAAAGCAGATAATTGTTCACGATACAATATTACGCAGTTTACTGTTGGAAAAATTCTCTTATTTTGTTATCAGAACTTTCGTTCTCAAATTGACTTAAAAATCAAATATGACAAATTGACTTAAAGTTCATATATTTTTTTGTTTTGTTCAGCTACCGTCTATAAACACATAACATTGAGAATATTTAAACAATAAAATCAAAGTTTTGGTTTAGAAAACTCTTCTAATATTCATGTATTAATAATAATAATATTTATAGTTAATACTTATTCTAATTATTTTTAATTTTTAAGATAAACTTTGAAAGTTTGGTATTTTTACTGTATGTATAAAAATTTTCGTTTTAATTCACTTTAGAAATTGAAAAAAATAGCACATTACCTTTGTAAGTCGTTTTAATAAAAAGATACCTACTGACGGATATGAAACAAATGTAAATAAGCCAATAGATAGATACTAATAGGCATTTAAATTGTATTTCAAATCATCATGTGTATATAAAATAGTATAAAGGAAAATGTAGTAAACTGTTTGTCTGATAGAAGAAAATTAATTTGTAAAATTTGTTAATTTAAAAAAAGTTTGACCCAGATTTACTGTTAATGAAAAAAAACATTTAGAAAAATTATCTGATTCTGAAATTGGAAATAGAAAACCTTCAGAATATTTCAGGGATACGATAGTGACAGTAGGTTACATTAATTTAATAAGCTGTTATTCAAACCTCTGGCAACATCTATTAGAAAAAACAATAGCAGATATTACTGCTACTGGTAAATCGGAAGTTAAAGACAAATTAAATCTTCCTGACAAAATTTGGGATATCAACCAAGAAAACAATATTTCAGTGTTAATTATGTCAAGTGATCCAAATAATTCCATTAATAATAATCATTCAGTTCGTCAATTGAAAATGAAATTCTAGGTTTAGCTAATAAAAATAATAGTTATTTATGCAACAAGTGCAAAAAGTAAGTGTTTATTGCACGCGACGTGAATTTGTCCAACGAGGCCGTTAGGCCGAGTTTGACAACACGTCGAGTGCAATAAACACTTTTTGCACGAGTTGCATACAATATTTTTTCTACGTTCATGAAAAAAAAATGTTTTTCTACGTTCATGAAAAAAAAATGTTTTATTTAGGTGTAGAAAAATAAAAAGCGTAATTTAAGAGCAAAATATTTAATAATTAATTAACACTATCGGTTAACATTGAGAAAGTTAGGAACTAGTAATTAGGAATAATTTAACTTAAACATTATTTGTACCATTAATATTAAAAGTAAATGTACAATTTTTGCAATTTTCAATATTAATATTTCTTAGTGAATTATTTTTTAATTCTACTTCTTGATTTGTGACTTCTCTAAATGTACTAGTACTTGGTATCTGTACATTGTCATTTTCTTCAGCCTGAAATATTTGTTTTGCAACATTGAGTTTGTTTGCAAGTGATTGCTCTACGTATCCTTCCGCTACTGTCGACGATTTCCATCCGCCGTGTCGTTTGAGCTCTAGTATATTTGTTCCAGTATCTGCAAGAAGTGTTGCGGATGATCTCCTGAAGCAGTGA
>NW_019416338.1:240396-342846 GCF_000390285.2 Anoplophora glabripennis | reverse complement strand
GGGATTTTTAAGTCATTTTAAAAAGTATACTTAAATAACAACTAAATGAACTTTAAATGCAGCTGAGCACTATACTCCATTTGAATAACTTCTCAGTAGGGGAAACAAGGTCACTAGATTTACAAACAGAGGTATCTACTAGCTACTGTAAAAAGTTTTCTTTGTTACGCGTTGTGCTGCCCTCTGTTAACGGATTGTATTAACATATCGGAATACCGAAGTCGGAATTGTATAAGTAGTGTCATCTATTACAGACAAGGCAAACGACGAAAACAAAGATGACTACCGGTCGCTGAATTACAAGTGGAAGTGGATCTGATTTGTGGAAGGTCGAAACGGGCGGTGACTAGGAAACGCCTTCATTATAGCCATCCTTCTCCATGGGGACTTTCCGACCCTGTATAAAAATTGTTACATACGATCTAGCGTTAAGAAAATTACAATATAAAAGTGTTAGATTACCTGGAAATATTCATATTTTTATGATAACAAATTTACAACTTCAGCAGTAAATTTTCACTTATTTTTACCTTCAACGGCCTTTTAAAAGGTTTCTATTTAAATGTTTCGCTGGCCCTTTGAGCGGGTCAAAAACATAGCGAACAAAGTTAAACTCCGTACGCAACTTCAAAAACTTTATTACGAAAACTTTACATTTCTTAAGAGGAAAATACGAGAAAACGATGTAATGCTTTTCTGAACGCTTGTGAACAAGGCCATTACCTAAATGCATTTTAAATATCCTAGCCATGCATAGGGGTTTATCTTTCCCTCATTTTAGAACATAATAGTAAAGTTGTAAAAGGTTTTCCTGAGTTTCCATGGTTTAAGGAAATCCGTTTAAGGGGCAATATCCTGGTACTTACTGCTGGCTGTTATAAAAACGTACATTCGGAAAATCTTTAAGATATATTTCGCGTTTGTTATAAAATATTGGTTTTATTAAACACTAGGATTGTTAGACATTTTTCTTATTATATGACGAGGGATTGTATAAATTATATAAGAATACATGTATAAATAGCTCATATTCAGTTGTAACATAAAATAATAAAATCAAATGTTACTAGATTTTAAATAAATGTTTTATGTTGTGTTACTGTTATTCAAAAAATAAATATAAATAAATTTATATATTTCATTTGGAAAATAATCGTAACATATATCTCTCGATCTCCGAGCTTGCCGCACAGTTTGCGTAAAAAAAATTTTCACAATTTTTTTTTGGATTTCGAAAAAATTTCCAGTACAAAGATTTTAGGGGCATATTTTTGGGGTCAAAATAAGACCCACGTTTATAGGAAAAAAACTCTTATTTTGACCTCAAAAATATGGCCTTCTTTGTACTGAATTTTGAGTCACCCTGTATAATTCTGACGAAGAAAAATATTAATTGAAACATAACATTTAATTGGTTATAACTCAGAGAGTGAAATAATCATTTTTGTTACATTAGGTCTCTCCAAGCATATTAAATTATTTCTCCATCTTGGTTCTATGCTATACCAGTCACGTTTCCTCCAGCAATTAGTTTTTGGTCTCTTTTCTATAAGATGTGACCATTTTCCAATTTAGGAAACACTTTGTTATCTAATAGTTTCTCTGATGAATCTTTCTAGCGTCCAAAAACATTTTTTTTTTCAGCGTCATTTATTTGATTTCATTTTATGTGAAATATTTACTGAATACTTAGACTTAATTTTTACTGTTATAATGGCACGAAGACATTTAAAACAGAGTAAGAAATTTGAATATTACATTTTCTAATCCTGGTTGCAACACAATATGCGTTCGATTCGTTATTAATGTCCTTAATTTTTCACCTAACCACATAATTCATATGTTGCGTCAATCAGGGCCGTTTACAAAAGAGGCCGAGTTTTACATTTTTGTTTCGCTTTTTGCTTTCTGCGAAGCGAAATGGATGGACATAAAAGGTGTAATTAATTTGTCTTTTGTTTGCGGAAAGTGTTATGTATGAAATCATTTCATTCGCAAAACAGAAAAAGGCAATTTAATGCTCATGAAAACAAGTAAAAATAAACAGAATTTTTCTCCGGAGTTGAGTCCTGTCCGTTTCTAGATGTCAGCTTTAAAGTTCCCGTCATTTTAAATGAGTGAGTGCAAATTTGCATTGTAAAAATTTGCATGACCACTGAATTAGCATTTTCACCAGTTCCTCACAGAATGGACTTTATGTAAATGGGAGTCCTTAAACATTAGCTCAACGGGAATTCTTCCGATACTAACCTCGTTCTAAAGTTAAGTGTACATAACAAAACCGAATTTAGTGCTACACGGATAACTAGAAAAGTAGGATGGATTTTGTGCACTGGTTCCTAGTATAAGTTAAAATATAGTGGTATAGTAGTTAGTTTAAATAATATAATAAAAACCTAAAGTAATGTTTAACTTAGTAATGTAAAATTAAGAGTTAAGTTATACATTACAGTTACACATTTTTGAGGCATAATAAACATTATAAACGCATGTGAGATAAATGAGGTATATTCTTTACTATAAAATTGTTTTTTAACTAAGATATTAAGTTTTTTTAATATATCTTTTTGTCTTGTTGAGGATTTTATCTTTGCTTATGGTGTGTTTCGAGGTAATCTTTAAACCATTTCGAAGCTGATTGCTACTTCTTTTGAGAACATTAAACTGAAAACAAAATATAGTGTACCTAAGTGAAGTAATAAGGAAAATCGTTTTTAATTTAATAGGCTACACTCTACAGCATGTAAAAGTTATGCATACTTCAATGCGGTTATAATATTGATTTCTCTATACTTTGTTACAAGATTTACATAGTTTACACAAATTTGTATTATTTACTTATTATTTATTTTTCACCTGAGAAACTTATATGTCGTACTTAAAACTCTATACTGTTACTACGCTTTAAATGAATCCGGACATATGATCGGGAAGGCTTCTACACAGGTAATAGCAGCGGATAAAATATCACGTGGTTAATCTGATTGGTTAAACCAAAACTGCTGTGTAAATTCACACTTTATTTTATTTACATCAAATTCGAGGTCTGTTCAGAAAATAACCGAACTTTATTTTTAAAATTTATTAATTATTATTATTATTATACATTATTGGTCCTTGACTCTTTCACATACCTCCTTGCAATACTTTTACGTCGACTTGGCCAAGACAAGTACGCAAATGTAGCTCCGAAAGTCAAAGGAGTAGTGGGTTAGTGTGAAACTCTAGATTGTATCAAGAGCGCCACTATATCTAGGCTAGATATAGAAATTCATATGGTGAATATTATCTTCAAAACTGGAGAGTACAGAAAAATCAAATAAGATACACAAATTAAAATAACAAATTTAATACAATAGTAAAAATCCAAAAAGTTCAAAACTTATACAATTACAAGATTACTTGGAGTTTTAAACATCTGAGTATTACGACTCAAACTAAATTTAAATTTCAACTGATCTTTACATAAGGTTTTGACCAAGGACTGATATGCTAAGTAGATAGAAAGTGTTCCAGTTGTGGAAAACGATTTGGAGTTCAGGCCTCTGCGCTAGGACAATTTGGACTTGACTGACATCGTCTACGACAAAACCTCTTCCATATACTGTGATGGTGTCTAGGTAATAGTTAGCAGGTGTCCTTGTTGGAGATGTCCTACTTGGTCAAATAAATACAAACACAGGGTATTAGATCAGTTGATAAAAGAATAATACAAGGTTAACAACAAACTGAATAAGTTATAATTCCAGAGGTTGTAAAAGTTGTTTTTTCAATTGAAAGTTAATGGTTAAAATTGACTTAGTGAAAATGTTGCTGAATTAAACTATTAGATTAATATATACAATATTTACATTAAACTGCTACTGATTAAAGTGAAAATATTCGAAGATTACAAAAATGAAGGCGAATTTACTAAATTTGTTACTAAAGACAATGATATATTGACAATTTAAATATTCCATATATTAAAATAATATTATCTGCAAAACATATTCGAAATAAGATATAGAAAACAAGTAATAGGAGGAAATGAGAGGTATGGTTTGTTAAGATCATATGGTATATGAGAAAATTAGTAACAGTGACAATCTTTAATGCGATAAAAACTCTAAAATTCAACCGTTCAAATTTGTATAGGCGTAGCTGACAGACCATATACCTACTGTAAAGTTTCACTTAACCCTTTTTCCAATCTGGTGAAATTGAATTGACAGTGACAGTAATGAGGAAAGTAAGCTGCATTTAGATTTACATGAGAAAGAGAAAACAAACTATGTGCAACTTACTTCCTTATATTCTTGCCTTGAAACCACCGGTAGAACACACCCAGTATAATTTGCTAAGAGCCCAAATATTACCTCTGTAGAATGCAGTGGGTGCAGGGTTCACTGTATACCTCACCAAAATAGAGTAAGGGATTTCAAGCTTCCACTCCGAAAGCTAAAACCATAGAAAAAATAGGCAGAAAACTTTTCTACTCTATTTACACGAAGAATACCACATTCCTTAGGGTATGTTTAAATGCTAGCAATTAGCAAGCTAAGAACAAATTTATAACCTGTGACACACGTGGTCATAGTTATCCAAATTTTACAGTAAAAGCAAAATGTCTATTGCCAAAATCTACATAAATTGAATTAAAGATATTAATAAACAAGCATTTAACGTTAGAAATATTGTTAGACACGGTTACCTACAATTTTTATGATATTCGTTCGACAGTCGTACGTCTCACGTTCTCGTGTACAATAGAATAAAAAATTCGCAAGCGGAAGGAAAAAAAAAGAATAAGGGATCAATTTAGTTTATTCTCACTATTTATACCCTTATCTAAATGGCACTTTGAAAACATCGTTTGGCGTTTTCAGTGCAATATAAGAGTGTTCTTTGGTGTTTTAAGAGTTAATCGGGGTATATTTTGATTAAGAATGCGGTAAGGATTTAAAAGTAAATGGAATTAAGGAGAAAAATGTTTGATATTTGAGAATAAAATCAACATGATTGTAACGAAATTAACCAAAATTTCATTACATCCTCTATTCACACATTTTCCCCAGCGTTGTTTCCATTTCGTGAAGTAGTGCTGGATAGCTTCATTTGAAATGGCTTTTAGAGCCTGTGCACGCACACGCCTTCCTGGTCGAGGATCGTCTTCAATTGACTGTCGACAACTTTTAAGTCGTGAAAACCATTCGTAACATTTCGTACGACCCAGAGCATCATCTCCGTATGCTTGTTTCAAAAGTTTGAAATGTTTCGGTGAAAGTTTAACGCAAAATCTGATATTGCATTGTTATTCCAGAAAACCTCATTACCTAAATCGTCAGTAACACTTAAACACGTTGCATTTAAATAACAGTATCACGAAAATTAAATGAGATATCAACGATCCAAGAACATGTGGTTACAGAGGAGGTTATTTTCTAAATAGATCTCATATAGCAAGAACATAAAAAATATTACGAGCAATGCGATTTAAAATGTTACAGTACAAAGTCGTAACGATACATCCTAAAAAGAAACTACGTATACAAAGAAGATCTCAATCTAATGCGTAATTCTACAAAATTTCATTTCATTTACATTTTTTGTGTATAAAAGCTGTTACTAATATATAAAATTCAGTGTAATTTTTTGTAATTTAAGTTCTTATACCGTTTAACGGGAAAAAACAAAAAAATAAGTGGATCTTAAACGAAGTTTTCTTGTTATCGCCAGGCATTCCAGAAAAATTATCACCTAAACATCCTGATTTTTCGGATCAATGATTCCTATAACAAACTTATTTAATGGCATTTTAATTATGTAGGCCGATTCTGTTTTTCTTACGTTTGTTTACTTTTATCCAGCCATCCGAACAGTAAACGATTAAATCCCAATACAATTAAAATTAGGATCACCCGGTCCAACGAAGTTAGGTTTGTAAAACGATCAAAAGCTTATAAGCAAGAAAACAGCATACTACAAAATTTGCGAAGAAAGAAAGTTTTAATTGCTCAAGGATACGATTTACTCCCTTTGAATAATAAATGGCACCTAAAGTTGACGTTTAAAAAGTCTAGAAAGCCAGCGTTTTAGGGTCTGACGAGCCCTTTGGCATGAAACAAAAATGAAGACTGCGGTGCGCTAACGAACCAAATCTTCAGGCGATCAAAAGAATCATTAAAGTTAATTATGTATGTTTTCCCGTTGTACGTTTTCCAACTCAGAGGACAATTACGGCGGAATACCTAATTTGCCTGTAATATACTTCAGTTTGTACACAAACAGCTAACTCGGGCAGAGATAAGGACAGTAATTAACTAGTTTTAGTGTTTCGAATTGCGAAAGTTTCGTTTTAGTTGCACCCTCAAAAACGGTATGCAGATTTTAAAATCACTGTTGTATTTTTATAACAAACTTGTTCGGAAGTGTACTAAAACCTATCTTAACTTTTAATAATCTTAAATATAGTTTGTATCTTTCTGTGCAGTATTTTTACAAAATGTGTGCAATTTTGGAAATTTACAAAATAATTCAAAATTCGGTGATGTTTCCAATTCAAACGAGTCGCTGCAGCACCCCAAAACTTCGATCATCGAGAAAATGGAAAGGCAACTATCGGAAAGACCGACACAGCATCGGAGAACAATCCAATTTTTATAGATGTTTCCAATTCAAACTTAAACAGCCCCAAATCGACGAAAAGCCGTTCCGCAGCTAAGAACCGGAAGATGACATCGGAGGAGACCAAGCGGGCAGACAGCGCTAGCCACGGCAGCTAGGCCAGAATTCGACCCACTTTCGAGCCGCTGCAGCTGACTGCAGCGAAGCAGGGTGAAGGTCTCCATATTAAGAAGGCGATGGTACGTCGACCTTGGGGAAGCTCCGTAATTTTACCAGCAACATACAACTGGCCAACAAGGTTGCTTAATACCGCATTGAATGGGCGCACTTTTTTCAGAAACACCGTGTATAGAAAATGTGTGTATAGCGACTCTTTTCAGTGCAGCTTTTTTAAACTCTTTTCTGCAAAACGGTTAATGCAGGTGCTGACATTTCGAATTTTGTTATTCAGCTAATTACGAATTAACTATTTGCTCACACATTTCAGCGGATCTTGAACCCAGAGTTAGTAAAAAAAGTAGTACCAAGTGCCGCTAATAAAATGACACCAAATGCCGCTGTGCGTATTTGAATACTTACTCTTAATTATTTTTATTGCAAAAAATTTTTTAAAAATGCACCGTTTTTTGATAATATAATTTCCTGTGCCAAGGTCAATGTGTGCAATTTCTATTAGAAACGAGGTATTTCCTAAATGATGTAAAATAGTGAAGTAGCTATTTCCTTAGGACATTCTAAGAAAAAAATTCTCATGCTACGGGGTCGAAAACTAACAATATTAACCTATTTAGGATTCTCAAAAAAGTGTTTGTACCGAAATTCAATATTAGTCAGCTTCTTCTTTCCAAACACCATGTATGTGTAGAATTTATGATACTACTGAATTCCATTAAATGTGTTATTGCCAATATATTATAATTACAGTTCTAATATTGATTAAATTATTAAAATATTCTACTTTTATTGACTATAAAGTTTTAGGAAACTTGTAATAAACTTCTAGGTTTATTGGTTAATAAAGTTTAAGGAAATAGTCGGTGAGGTCTTGAATATGTAAGCGATATTGGCCAATATACACCGAAAATATTCAGTGGAAAATAAAATACATTATTTCGATGAAGTATTCTGTTATTTATTTATATTTATTTTTAAGTGTTTATGTTTTTTAATAATTTCTGTAAATATAACGGCTAAACCTGTCTTCTTATTATACAATTTTGTTTCAGGTATGGTCTGAATTTCACAAATAATTATCTGCCGACAACGCAGCGTAATATAAGGTTAGACGTTTAGTTTATTAAAGTAAAATGAAAATGTACAAAATAGGTCTAACTTTATACAGGGTGTAAGAAGTTTGACTGCCATTACTTCAGCATGAGATAGAGTAATTATAAATGAACAAAAAAGTTGTATATTACAGGGGAGTAAAATACAGCGAGTATCGAGTATTAATATTAGAGAGTTTTATCACAACGTGGCAACAGCGCTTAACCTGCCGATGCACACCACGTGTACACGCGGCAGACTTGTCTTACGGAAAAAATGTAAACAGCTATTATTGTGAAACATTTAGTAAATTTCAAGGCAATTGTGTTCCAGTTTTTAAATAAATAAAAAAAATGTATTGATTTTGTAATACGAAGATAGTGTTGTGCTTAACTTCTAATTAAATTACGTATTTGAAAAATGTGTAATTAAAGTACCCAAAGATTCACGTCGTTCAAATAATCATACATATTAAAAATAATGTAGGTAATTTTTAAACGCACAGGTACTAAACAAACTATAACATATGCTCAAAATGTCCACCACTATTTTCGATGCACGCACAACACCTTCGAATCCAATTTTCGCGCACTCGCTGGAAAACATCCCAGGAAAAGGAAATAGTGTTACGCAAAAAACACTCCGACACGGTCGAATCCAGATACCAACTGAATTGCGTATTGGTGCTTGCTGGACACCTCAGTACCTCGTGTTAATAAAACCACCGCGCCGTTGTCACATTGCTTGATATGAATTTTAAATTTATTACAACACTAATTATTTTGTAGAATTAAGCATAAAGAAGTTCAAAAAAAGCTATAAACATTATATTGTATGATATTCTATGCATGCAGCTATGTTCCTTAATTAATCTTTTGAACATCAAGTTGGAGATTTTGATTTTATTTTGAATTTTTTTTCTCGGAAATGATTGAGTTTAGATGCCATGTCATAAGTTTTTTTTTCATTTTAATGTATTCTATCGTCTGTTAAAATTAAGGCAGTCAAACTTCTAACACCCTGTATATACTTTTACCAGATGCATATAATTTCAGAAGGCGTTTTTGTATTTCAGATTATTAAATGCTATTTACAACATTTTTAATTAACGTTCAGAATTCATAGACATCATTTTAGAATTTATCGTTCATCCATACATTGCATGCATAGAATAAGAAATGTATAGTTATACTCTTAGTTTCATAATCCATTTTTTTAAATATCTTTGATACATTTCCTATTTTCTGAAATATGTATGACTTAACTGAAATACAATTTTCATTTTTTGGATTAAGATCTTAAGTTCAAATTCTTCATCATTTCATAATTTAACTGAACACTTAACCAAATTACAACTAAACTTCTCTAAAATATTTAGGGTGCTGACAAACTTGGAAATTATTTTTGAGGATAACTCTGTCTTTGAATACATCAACTAAAGGCCAATTACAGGCTGACAAAACAATACAATTTAATAAAAATTAATAAAAAGCCGAAAGCTTTAGGTAAATGGCAATTTTCAGTTGAACGTTAAATTAATGTAAGATGCGCCAAAACTAAAAAAAAAATTCAGAAAAAGAAAATATTGATTATGCAAATTATTTTGGTATACATAGCAAAAATTGGAGATGATAGTATGCCGGTTGGAAGAGGAATAATTAATGTTAGATCTTGTGTCTATTCTAGGACCTAGGAAAATAATTTCTGGAAAATCGTTACAAATTATTTTGTATGGAAATAATAGAGACTGTTGCTTACGCCGAACGAAAATCTTTTAAAAAGTTATTCCTATAGAAGGATAACTACCATCTAATTCTTAGGAAAACATTTTAGAAATCTTCTTTGCATGTTTTGTTTTTTATACTTCCTGCGGCTGTTATAGCCTGGAAACTAAATTAAACCGGCATATTCAACAAATAAGTTAAAAAGTAAATAAAGAGTGTCGTTCTGTAAAACTTCACAAATTTTTTCTGACAAAATCTAGGATTTTGGATATGGATAATTATTCCCTTTTAATATGCTCATTAAATGTTGATATGATCAAAAGAACTATTCCGAACAAGTAAAAGCGATTCATTTAGTTTAAGTCGGTTCAAAAGGGTAATCCTTTTATTAATAGAAAACAATGTTTGTTTTTGAGACACCATTCTTGAATTTGTTTTGTTCACGTTGTTCTGAATTCTGAAACAATACTTTGTCAACTACTAAGCTAATAAAATAAAAATTATAAATAAAATGAGACACCATTCTTGAATTTGTTTTGTTCACGTTGTTCTGAATTCTGAAACAATACTTTGTCAACTACTAAGCTAATTTAATAAAAATTATAAATAAAATTTTAAAAAAATAAATTTTACACACAATAACTTGAAAATTAGGATTACAAATTGCGCAATGTTGTAGTATTGACTGAAAACAACAAGAAAAATATGAATTTTCAATAGTGCTGTTTGATAAAAAATGTAAAATGTTTTCCATGTCGCAAATTCAACTTGCCAATAGTATGGAACAAGTGAAGAGTGGCTGAAAGAAAACTTTATTTGAAGAAAAAATGAATACGGAGTTAACTTACTTGTGTCAATGTTACGTTGTNCCGTATTGACTTGGTAATTTAACCTTTGTACGTGGGAGTACATTCATTCAGAAACGGCATTTCACCTACCTTTACAATGATACTTGTATCTCACATCGCACATCCCTATTAAGTGTTCGGTTGTAATTGACTAATATCATGTGTTCTTTGAACAAATCTTGTACAACTTGGTACATGGCGAAGTGGAAAAACGATTCGCTTGCATTCTTTCTGTGACATTTTGTCTACATTTACCGAATATCAGTAGCACATTCGTCAATACGGTATCTATGTGCCGTCGTAAAAAAAATCGTTATAGAGACTTTTAAATATGAAGAAACAACAACTTTTAACTTGATCTATCAAAATAAAAAACAGATACAAAAAAAATTAAGATATTAGATTATATTCGGTGGTGTTAATAAAAAGTACCTAATAAAAGAACGATCAGTCCGAATACCTCAGGTCCTAGGAGACTAGTAATAGTTAGCAACATCCAGTGTCACTTGGCTAATCCATACATAATCCAGTACAACAATTCTGTGTAACAATTTTTTCAGACAGTTCTACCAAATTGTTCCAAAAGTAAATTTTTAACAGTCGTTTTTTTATCGGGACCTATCTCCCTGCAGAAAAATGACATTCAATCAGTGCATCATTTTTTATATTCCGTATAACTTAAATATCCATTGTCCTAAATCCATTGACATGACGTAAAATATGTATCCCCCGAAAACACGTTCATTTATTCGGCGCAACATATGTGGAGTAGATGGCAATAACAATTCCGTCAGGCTACTTTTATCGTAAAATTAGAGTCGGCTTATACGAATGAGTTAAAAAAACGTTCTAAAACCGATTAATTCACGGGTTAATTGAACTTTTATGCGGACACATAAAGGATGAAAAGATGTGAGTGGAATTAACGTTTACGTTATTTGCATTTGTGCAAAATTTGATACGCCATCAAAGGGAGCATTATCGTAGTTAATTCCACTAAATAGTTGTATTTATAACATTTAATCTGATACTATATACGTATTTTAATTCATTTTCAGTTTGATGAATGGTCACATTACTCTTTATTCGAAATTAATTTATTATATCGTGAGCTAGCGCATATGGGTGTGGCGTCAACGAAAAATGTCTGGCATTTTGAGGTCTAAAAAAGGAAAGTTAGTTAATAAAAACAAGGGTGGTTTTAAGGGCCGACCCATGTTCGAAAATTTGGAAAATTAATTTCCTTTTGCATAAAATCATTAGTTTTTCAGTCATCTTAAAGTGTTTGGCAGTTGATGCAAAAATAGACATTAATAAGTACACAATTTTCAAACGCCAGACGCTTTTAAATAGCCGAAAGGGTGGTTCATAGGGGTGAACTTGCAAGATAAAAAAATCCATCGTTTACTTTTTGTCTGGCAATCGAAACAATGAAAATTTTTGTTATGAAAATGATAAAAATAAATTGCCAGACGGTTTCCATTGTTCGGAGTCGAGTATCTCTGCGGAAAATTATCTGAAAATTTTTAACATTTTTTAGTGATCTTAATGTACAAAAAAGAGGACCATTGTGTTTGCGGTATTATAAAATGTTATTTCATTTTTCAATGCCAGACAAATATTCCGGTTCGAAAATTTATAAATAAAAAAGACGTGAAAAAATTAATAAAAATTTCAATAATTTATTTTTGCCTGACATTTTGCATTTCAATTAGAAATGCGCGTATAAACACAACATGCAAATGCCAGAGAAGTTGAGCTGTTCGAAAAGGTATAAACGAATTAAAAAGTTATAAAAAATTAACGAAAACTTAGGTTTCTTTTTTTTTCTAAAGTAAACGATTTATTTTTGTCTGGCATTTTGCAATTCTATTGAAAATACATATTTATACTTCAGGTTAAAACGCAAGGCAAGTTGGGTTGTTCGAAAATTAAAAAATTAAATAAATTTAATTAAATAGTTGTAAAAAAAATAATGAAAACTTCAGTGTCTCTTTTTGTCTGGCAATTCGTTTTTTAATAAAAAATACATTTACAAACTTTTGAAATAAGCACTTTTATTCATTTAAAGTTCCGTTGACAGCATCAGATTCAGTAGGAAATTTTACGTCGGAAATAGTATCTTCAGTATGTTTCCCGAGTAATTACAGCTTATAATATAAAGAGAGAAATGAGAAATAGTATTTTTTTACAATTTTGTTTATTTATTTATATATTGTCGAATAGCCCAACTTGCCTGGCATTTTTAATTTGAGTTTGTAAGTGTATTTTTATTAAAAAACGAATTGCCAGACAAAAAAAAGATACTGAAATTTTCGATAATTTTTTTTTACAACTATTTAATGTAATTTTTTTTTTAATTTCAAACAGCCCAATTTGTCTGGCGTTTTAACCTGAAGTATAAATATGTATTCTCAATAGTAATGTAAAATGCCAGACAAAAATAAATCGTTTAAATTAGAAAAAAAGAAAACCAAGTTTTCATAATTTTTTTTGTAACTTTTCAATCCATTTATACACTTTCAAACATCTCAACTTGTCTGGCATTTGTATATTGTGTTTATACGCGTATTTCTATTTGAAAATCAAAATGACAGACAAAATTAAATCATTAAAACTTTAATATATTTTTTACGAATTTTCTTTTGTCTGGCACAATTTTTCAATTTTCCAGTTTGTCTGGCAAATTTTTTGTGACAAGAAATATTGGTATTAATTTTAAGTATCCGAGATATCAGACAATTAGTGATCACTGAAAAATGTTAAAAATTTTCACATAATTTTCCACATAGAAACTCGACTCCGAACATTGGAAACCGTCTGGCAATTTATTTTTATCATTTTCATAACAAAAACTTTCATTGTTTCGATTGCCAGACAAAAAGTAAACGATGAATTTTTTCTTCTTCTTGCAAGTTCACCCCTATGAACCACCATTTCGGCTATTTAAAACCGTCTAGCATTTGAAAATTGTTAGGTACTTATTAATGTCTATTTTTGCATCAACTGCCAGACACTTTAAGATGAGTGAAAAGCTAATTATTTTATGCAAAATTAATTTTCCAAAATTTTGAACAAGGGTCGGCCCTTAAAACCACCCTTGTTTTCTCATTAACTAACTTTCCTTTTACAGACTTCAAAATGCCAGACATTTTTCGATGACGCCACACCCACGTGCGCTAGCTCACGGTCTATATGTAGAGCTTGTCAAATATGAATATCTTTCATGAAATGGTGATAAGAAAGAAGAAATGTGAAAGTAAAAGTAAACAGTTTTCATTAAGCAACTTGTGGTGTATGAAGAAGCAATTATCTAGAAAAATATACATAGCATTAAAGTGATCCCTTTTACGGTTTTTGCAGTACACATTAAATTGTCATGTTATTTGTTACCTATATCAACTTTATCAGTATATGTATAGGAAGATAACTAAACAGGCAATTAACAGAACAAAACCTCTATAATTGTTAAGCACTCTCTTATTTTATTTGAAAGCTTGTTGTGTTGCATATTGCATCAGTTTTGATTCAGTAAGATCTTTCTCATTGAAGATTGAAGGTACTCGTATATTGTAGAAGCACCAATTAATTTAGCCGAAATTATATAATTAATGCTAAATTCCGTAATATTAGACAAATCACAGCGTGAAAATATTCCAACTGGAATTAAGTTCTCACAGTAACAAAATTTACGTTGCAAATAGTAACAGGATATTATATGTATATCCTATTAGTATTAACATCGTCTTGATGCTTTATAAATTTGAGAGTAACGTCGTCTCGTCACTCATTAATTCTTTGTGACAAAACTTCATCACCATTGTACATTCTAATTTAATTAACAAGTTAGTTGTCGTTAGTAGGAGCAAGGGTAAAAGCGAGGAATAAATTATAGCTGAAATCTTCTAAAACTCAATTTTTCGCGTTATTGAGGAAATGATGTTTTTTTCTACAAATGTAGGTTTTCACTGGAACAAAAGAAACAAAATTTAACAATAAAGTGACTTCCATCTGTGAAATTATATTAACGTTAAGTGGATAAATACTGGACATGAAAAAATGAAGGATGAAATTTACATACAGAATAAGTTTGCTTAATAAAAAGGCAAAATCGTTAGATGAATACATCAATCTGTCAAAATAAACTAAATAATGTAAAATTTTGAATTAAATAGGCTGTAAAAGGCAACAATATATAGTAGAAAAGTTAGAAGGCACAACAAAGTACAATTTTGTAAAGTCATGTATCATATACGAGCATTGGTTTGAGGAAATTTGAAAAAAAAAATAAGATTTTGACAGATAGATTGACGGAGAGAGAAGGAGTTACACTTATAAATAAAATTCATGCAATAAACTAAGGCTATAATTAGAGTTTATCATAGTTTTAGTCTATATTTATAAGTGGACTTAAAATTAAAGTTCTTTGTATAACTTCATATAGCGATTTTCGGAATGTCAAAATGATGATTCAACATTGTGTGAAATTTGTTGTGTATACGTACATCGTATAAGATGTAAAATGATTTGTGTTGTGTTAAAAAGACCTTCTAGTCATATAAACTGTATTCAAATCCCAATTTACGTTCTAAGTAGTATATAAACATTATTAGTGAAGACATATCAGTTAATAGTTAATTCAAACAAGAAAATACTGTTTAGAATAGTGAAAATAAGAAAATATCAATGTCGTGGAACAGTATTACGAACATAGAAGTAAGCTAAATAGCACAGTTTGGTTAAATGTTGCCAACATTTGAAAAATCTATAGAATGTTTGAAAATGAACGTAGAAGAAAGATATAGGTATTGAAATTTACAGAAAATTATGTAGAATCTAAATATGTAATTGTCATGCTGCAACATACATAAAGGCATAATTTCCAGTTTTTTTAAAAATATTTTATAATACATCAATATAATGTATCCATAGCAACAGGTTCTTTTGTCTTTAGTTAACTAGAACAGGGCTCGTAGTAGTCAGTCTTTCATAATTTGCCAAGCTCTAAACATCGTTGAGTTACGCCTAAAATAAACAAAAGCAAGTCGAAATTAAGTAAATAAATGGTGATCTTAGTTACCAGTTTTGAAACGTCAAACGACATTCAGAAGTAATCTGCCATCTGTCAAAAAGTGTAATTTTCCATCAGTTAAAATTTTTCTCAACTAACCAAATACCTACTGGAAACTTATATAATGGGAACAAATGTTATTTAACCAAAAGTGCAAAGCATAAATTGTCAAATAAAAATTAGTGGAGTGCAGTGGGAAAATACAACGGTAGATGAAGTGCAAACCCTATTTAACATTGGAAAATCAAGCACATGGGACCAGTTTGACGACCTAGAGCACTGAAATCCAGCATCGACCATCACAAGGATTACGTCACCTGGAAGGCATCTCCGAAACCAGCAATACATAAATGCGTTACGTGAGTTTCATACTTTTGAAAAATTGGCCAATTTAAAAATCTCACCATACGAATTCGTAAATAAAAACCAAATTGATAACTTTAAAGTAAATTTTTTTAAACATACCAAAGTCGACTATAATCTCTAAATTTTCAACCTCTAGAGCAAAAATATAATAGCTAGTAGGTTTATCGTAGTGCTTAGAACATAAAATTTGTTAAATTGTCCAAATATTTGATTATGCAATACAATCTGTTAGTTAAATGCTAAATTGAATCTTTCATTTTCTAAACACATCTTACATTTCAAAAAATATCAACATAAGTTAGTGAAACACACCCTAAGGAAGAGTCAGCTCTAAACCAAGTTATTCTACAAGACAAGTTCTTGTTGGCGTCCAGTCAAAATAAAATTAAAAATTACAAGAAAATTAAAATTCAATTCAACTAAAATTCTATAAATTTAATAAATAAATAAAAATTAAAAAAATTATAATTAAGCAAAAATAGTGTTGAATTAGGGGATATTTATTGGAAACTTCAGCATAAAGACATTTACGTTTCCGATTCTGTCGTGTTATGGTTCTGCTGTGTTACCAAGTTGGCATTGCCAACAGTGGTCAATAGTAGCAACTAGTCGCTTAAATGTAAATATACCGTACAATGGCTTATTGAGGTATTATAGGTGTTTAGGTTACGTTTTGTGTCCTTTATTGTAACTTATAAGTGTGAGATGAGAGTGAATAAAGAGGAACTAAACTAAACTGGATTTAATCACAATGCACGTATAAATTCCATTATATTGGTCTTTAAAATTGCTAGAAAAATCGTTTGACGGTTATATTTTCATAAGGAAAAGAAATTAGTGGTAAGGCTAAAAATAAAATGAGATATTCATAGAATAGCAGGTAGAATACATTAATAATAAGCATTTTTGGTAATCAAAATTGTTGAAATTAGAAAACACGTTAAAAATTAATAACAATCAAAACTGTTAAAACTTATTGGGAAGCTCTGGATGCGTTCTCGAGTCACATACTGCATACAAAGAGATAAATATTTATGGCTGCAAAAGGCTTGTCATCAGCTTCTTTGTCCCGTTTTTTGTAGTACCTAAACAGAAAAATAACTAGTTGAAACACGGAAATGTATCTTCTAATGTGGAAACTATTAATGAACAAATGTTTAAGTAGAGTCATTTGTTTCTGTAGATTCTTATTTCAGCCGTTTCTTTGTGAAAGGACAATATGCCTTTGGTGTTTGTGTTAAAAAGTGCGAATAAACATCCAAAAATGGCCCATCAAAATAACAATGAATTAATAGTAGATAGTATTGATACCGTACGGAAACGACGAGTTAAGTACACATTTTTATGTACAACGATTTCAAATGCACATACACCAACACTTGTAAACAGAAGCAGAGCTACTGATGTTGAATCAGCAGTTCTAAAACAGTTTTCATTTCTGTTTGCAAGAAATATTTCCGCCAGTGGAGATTTCGCATCTCGATTCATTTACCCTGTAGATAAGATGTGTTTATGTTTGGTATATGAAATGCATTCCTTTAATTTTTAACATTTCATTGTATAACGCATTGTATAAGCCATATATATATATATATAACACGTTATATTTTTGTCATTTCAACATTTATTTCAAGAAATCTGAAATAATAACATACAATCAAATTTGATAATGCGTTTCGTTCTATTAAGTATTGCTATAGCGCTCAAACAAAAATTTAACGAGACAATATCGCGTCAACTTTTTTAAGTTGAAATAATGACGACATTACCCTGTCGGTATGCCCACGTTTTCTTACTTACAAATTTTCGTAATTCCAATTTATTTTGACTTCCTCTAAGTTACATAGAAAACGTTCTTGAAAACTCCATTTACCATAACCATTGTATTTTTTATTAACTTCTAAATGCTTACACGGTATTACTTATTCCCCAGTATTTCTTTTTTAAGTACCCATTCCCGGGCCCAAAACCGTCTTCTTCGTGCACGTTTGTAATGAATCTCTATAAAAATAAATTATAATCCTGCAAGACATATACTACCTCCTCTGCATTACATTTTTTTAATATTCCTAAACGCGTAGAAGAAAATCCATTATAGACATTACGAAATGCTATAAAGTTATTTAGAACTGTTAACAGTGCACTTTTAAAAAACAAAGTTTAAGTGAAATTTCGTTGTGGGAAGCAATATAAGCCAATCAACTCTTAATGAACAACTAGTTGCAAATCTTCTAGTTGGTTGAAAACAAAGCGACTGACTGGGTGGTTTTTTCTTCTGTGTAGTAGCTAATCCTTTTGATTTTCTACAACTATACTTCACTTGTATCATCTTGTACTAAAAACAAACCGCAAAGCGCATTTCATTTCTGTTGAATAACCATAATTTTCATACAAAAACCGCGTGATTTTAAATAAAGTAGGATTTATTTACATTTCCTACGAGGCAAGCCTTTAAATAACGGAAATAAAATACGGCTTTTACAAGCGCGCTTATAGAAATTGTTTTTTTTCCCTAATTTTCGATGGACTTTCCATTTTCTGACACATCTAGTCGCAGTGTTCCATCAAACTGTCGACTAGTCATAGTCAGCAGTCACTGGGCTAGAAGCACTCGTCATCATCATCATCGTTAAAATCCAAGATTGGCATCTCCTTTGGGAATGTTACACTGATTAACTTTGGGATGTCGGTGGTCCTATATTGGTACGTTTCCAAGAAAAAAGTAAAATTCTGGCAGCATGGCATAATATGTCATATGGATATGCTATGGTTGGATGCTCGGATATCCCATGTGACAACCCTATCAACTAATCGAAATTTGCGACGATTTCAGACGTCATTGTCGTCCATGCTTTGCGCCAATTTTGTGACGTCTCGGTTGTAATCAGTCTTAGGTGTCAATCCTTTTACTTGTTAGGAAAGGACGACCTCTACGGGGAAAAGAGAGAAAATAGGGTGGGTAGTTCAGTGAAGAAATTATTAATCCGGGAATCTGTTAATTGCTAACCCAGATAAATAATGACAAGTGCGTGATGTAAATAAAATATTTAAAAAGAATGTATTATGAATTTACTTTTTGTCAGATTCAAAGAGGTCATTAATTTCCATTTGAATTAAGAGAAATACAACTTTTGATACCCATAATTGGTTTTCTTTTTAATAACTAAATACTTATGATTTGTTTAATAAGATAGTTCTCAAAACTATAAAAAAAATGATGTCCAATATGTCGCATATCCTTTTGAGACATAAATTTACAATTTCGTAATTATTATCACGCATTATAACGGCTTGTTCTCTTCATATTTCAACACAATGTTGACTTACTTTTATGTACTTGAAGCCTTTAATCTCTCATTCCATTGTCAGCTTGCTTTGCTCTTCCGCAAGATTATGGGTTGTACACTTTCAAACTGAACTGAACAACTGTATATATCTATTTTCAGTTGTTTCATTATTCGCCATATTTCACAGAATCGGAATGTGTTAAGACTTTATTGGATTCTGGACAATATTGCAAAGCTTGCAGTTATTGAGATTATACGTTTCATGATCGCTCATAAAATGATAGCTAGGATGTGACGGTTGATGCAAGATGCAAGGCTGTAATTTAATAACCCCAGCGTTCCATTTTATAGGAATTGAATACCAATCTCGCAGTACAGGCAGCGCAAAGGTGTTGTGCGGAGACCGCCAATGGCCAATCATATTTCATAATAATGAGTATTACGTGCAGCCGAATTTAGTACAGAGCCGTATTCAAACAAAGTAACTGGGAGAGTATTCTATGCTTTGAAAGAATAGACTCATTAAAATGTAATGCATGTAAATAGTAGTTTTTGTTGTTAATTGATTTTGCTTTATAATTTATATTTATTTGTGAAATAATATTTCTAAGGATGTTTTCCATATATGTGCCTACTAGTTTTTTTTTTTAGTTCTTAGCGTTAAATTTTGTTTCGGAAAAGTATCTCTTAAAATGTTTATTTCATTACTTTTCCTTTTACCTCTATCATTTATTGTTCAGCAGTATTTTACAGTTTTACTTATCTTTTGATTATTGACTACAAAAACGGTTTTAAATGTCAAGACAGTAAACGAGTACAAGGTAACAAGATTTAACGAAGTGATAACATTTTGCAGCGAAAATAATGACCAATTAAATTGCACATTAAAAGATTGATATCGTTCATTTTACTCAAGTTCTGATTTATAATTGTCGGCTTCTTTTCTTTACGACTCTTACAATTTTTAGACAATATGACATTTTCAGTGTACTATTTTTCACAAATTTCTTAAATTTTTCAAGAATACATTTTATTTCAATCTAATGCATACATATTTTCAACTGAATCAAATTTGTACACCAAGACAAATATAATTCTGTTTCTGTTTATTATGGCTTATAGTTATTTATTTATATACGATATTTGCATGTGTAAAATACAGTATAGATACACGTAATTATCACATTGTTAAACGCATAACTGAACTAATGATTTAGATAATTAATGGAATTTATTTGCATAAATAAATCTATTTTTTAGGCAGATCTGATTTGCCATTATTAATTACTTTGATAATTATTATAATAACTACAAACGAATTATAATTGTTAACGTAATATATCTCCATATTTATCGACACATAGCATATAATATTTGCATAACATTTGAAACAAATATGCAGAATGTCATTTTGTTTTAAATTTGATTTGATTTTGTAGTTGTATTTTTATAACAAATTCGAATTAATCATTTTATATATTACGTTGTATATTCAATTTATTTTGCTATGTTTTCTTTTCCCAAAAATAATTCAGTATTTTATGGCCTCAAGCGAATGCTAACTGCTGGAGAATTAGAGGTTTTCGCCGACATTATTATTAGCTAATTTGCTTTTGCCGTAAATACTGATTACAGAAATAAGAGAGTGAGGGCAAGAACTCAATGTTGTAATAGCTTGTCAGTAAATTTAAGCGAGGAAATAAAAAACTCGCCCCGTTATTTAAGAAAGCCCTGCATCTACAAGTTAATGCTGTGTAAATAGCCGCTGGCTTCTGGCATCAGAATCGGCAAAGGCGCAGAATAGCAGGGGAGCCCAATTTACTAGTAATTTTCGATTTACACAATAAGCCCTAAAAAGCAAATTTAAGGCTTGTGATAACTTTCATAATATACAATAATGAGGAACGAAAATGCAAACATTTCATTTCGATTGCTTTTGTTATTTTCGAGTTTTTTTAATTGACTTATCTAATTTTGCTCTGTTGGTTTTGGTTAAACACTTAAGAAATTCCTTAAATAGATCACAAAAACGAATTTTGAAGCGGTTATTAATAAACTTAAATAACATTTTTCATGAAATAAACAAAAAGGAGGACATTTTCAACGAAAATATATTAATCTTAAATACGATAATGAAAAATACAGGGTGATTCAGAACTTATCCAAAAAAAATTGGATTTACAGGGGACTCTTACAAATACAATTTTGTAAAAAAAATATCAAAAAGGGTTGTTCGAAAATCATTTAAAAATACACCTCCGTACGGCATTGGAAACTGCTCCACTGTAAAACGTGACCTTACATAAGGCGAAGTGTAATAAAAAACGGAAAGAAATAATATAATTTTATAACACCTATTTTATATCGGCAAATTCAACTGCTTTTGCCAATATTGTTATTATAACTAATGAAATTAATTTGTGGTTTTACTTAATAAAGTAATTTGACATGCCTGATGTTACAAAATTTTGTCCACCGACGTGTAAACCCATTTGGACCCGTCTTACAGAGTTTCTACGAATTAATACAAATGCTTCACCATAACACAAATGTTGCCTTGCTTCACCATAAAGTAAAATGCTATCCATCAACTCCGAGTTGCTTCACACGTAAGCCATTTTTTACACTAACTGCTAAAAAACTATTGTAAATACTATCGTAATGACGTTAATACTAATTGTAAAATCGGATTTCATTATTCGGAGTCGCTGGAGCCATCTGCCCCTCCACGCCCATTGCGTAAAGCACACAACGCGAATGACTCCAGAGACTACAGTTGTCCAGCGATGTAATGGTGGAAAGTAACTACAACTTCATTAATTTTTTTTTCTCGGAACTATACAGATTTTATATATTTTTTTTTACAATATTGACTACATTTTTCATGCCATCTATTCCCAAATTTTTTTGGATAATTTGTGAATCGCCCTGTATTCTTTTACTAATTTTGTACATAGTAAAGTCTGGGCTATATCTGCATACATTTGTCTGATTTTCCATACTGTCAACTATGTTCAAAATACATAGTATTTAAATGTTTTAATTGAATTTAATTGCTCTATTTAAGAGTAAAGAATAAGATAAGTTTGCCGTTCGGGCTTAGGTGTGTACTCGGCTTTATACCAAGCAAGACCATTCGCCCATCAAATGGACAGTGGCAACTTTGAGCAATTTTTATGAACGTACAAGATCTGTAATAGAAGCAATTCTAGAAGCCAAGTACTTGTGTGGAAGAAAACATGGTATATTATTATTGTATTGTAAGGGATGGTAAAGGGGGCGGTAACAATATTTTACAATAAATAGAGTGAAACGGGTAATTTTTATAAAACTTAAATCAAGTTTCATCAGTGTTAGTATTATATCGGGGCAGCAATCTCACAACCCAATCAGTGAGTTCTACTTTTATACGAATTTAGTAGTTTTAAATGCTCCCATCGTGATACCAGCGTACCATACAATAATTTATCGATCTAATGGAATGCTTTGTTCATTTGGTATTCTCATATCTCGTTAATAATTGCGTTCATTTGTTTTGTTTCTCGCAGTTAACACACACGAATCATATCTGGGGATTACAGTTACGACCGCAGTCATGCAATATTGATTAGAAACTCCCCTTTTCAATTCAAAATAGATATAAACTCCAGCACGGTGGCGAGTTAAAATCTGCAGTTTTTTATCGCACATTGCTTAACTAAGTTCAACTTTTTGCCGATTGTAGATACATAACTGCAGAAAATATTTAGGATTAATTCAAAATATAAGTTTAAAGTCATGTCAATACAATTTTAGTGTTTATCATATCTAAAGAAGATGTGAAATGTTATTGCATTACTTTTTTACATATTTTTGAGCATATGGTTCCTCAAAAATTGCAGTTTTGTTTTTTCCGTTATTCTAAATACAAAAAAAGTTAAGGATGAAAGTTGTAGGAGTTTTTTAAAAATTTTTGACACATGTACCACAAAGACAGTTGAATGACGCATTTTCAAGATTTAGGTCTAGCTTTTTTTTTAATGAAACACCCTATAGATCTCTACACTATTGGAAAGACCATCAGAATAGCGGTTTTCGAAATTTTACGTATTTTGAGTTTTACGTAAACCTTGTGTTAATCTATTAAATAATCATTAACTTCATAAAATATTTGCAGAAGCAGACATATGCAATAGATGCAATATAGTGATAATTTACTTAAAATATACAGGGTGCCCCAATTAAAACCTGAAACATTTTCAATGCAACAGGTTTTTCCGAGAAACCCCGAAACAGGTTGATTTTGGTTTCAAGAGGGACATCTTTTGATCATAAAGTCATGGTCATCTCCCTAAACAGGGTGGCAACCCTTGGTTAAGTGGTTCATCATTTTAAAGGTATTTCAATTCTCTTTAAAACATGCTGAATTTTTTTTATTCTGCCTTAAAATTAATGTAAAAAACCGTTGGAAGTGTCTGTGAAATAAATCGAAAAAATACTAAAAATAGTAATAAAAAAACTCACCGGATAATGAAACTGTAAAAAATGAGGTTTAACATCGAAGTCTTGATAAGGTGATGGGTTTTATTAGAATTTTACATGTAGTTTTGTTCCTATTTCATCAGTCAGAATTGTCTAGGTAGTGAAATCCATTGATTTGTTATTATTCGCTATTTTGAAGCAAACGATTCAAATTATCATGGTTTACACCACTGCAGAGAGAACTGAAATTGTCACTTTCTATCTAGGCATCTCGGTAAGAATCTCGGCCATCCCTACGTAATAAATTTAATATCTAAATTCATGGAGACTGGATCCGTTGCTAACAAATAACATGAAAGGCAACACACTGTTACGAATGAGGCTGCAGAGGTTGCAATTTTGGGACATGTTGAACTGGATCCCACTTCAAGCAGATAATCAAAAACAACTTCAAGAATTCCACGTAGTACCTAGTCTTCAAATGATCTTGAAAAAGCACCAATTCCATTCCTCTCGTGCAAGAGCTCAATGAAGATAATCCAGATCGCCGTATACAATTTTGTGAACAGATGAGTTAAAAAATTGAACAGCATTAACGGTATCCAGAAAAGTTGAATGTATGGGCTCGGATTTTGGGAAATAATATTGTTAGTCCATTTAATATTGTTAGTCTATTTTTTTCTAAATACTGAACAAAGGTTTTATTACTGTATGACTTTCATACAGTTGCAATTTGAGCACTTAATTAATTAAAACTTGTTTGAAAACTTTTTTTTAGATTTATCTCAACGACACTTCCAACAGGTTTTTTACATTAATTTTAAGACAGAAAAAATTCAGCATGTTTATAAAGATAATTGAAATACCTTTAATATGACGTGTCATTTAAGATATTTGCAGGAGTTGCCACCTTGTTTAGGGGGGTGACCATGACCCTACATCTATGAATTTATGATTAAAAGGTGTCCCCCTTGAAAGCAACATCGACCGGTTTCGGGGTTTTCCGGAAAAACCTATTGCATTAAAAATATTTCACGTGGACTGTTTTAATTGGGCCACCCTGTGTAATAATAATAATAAAGCTAGAAATAATTCCATTTTTATTTAATTTACACTAAATATACTATAATAATCCTATATAACTTTTCCCTCAGAACGTACTTTTAGAGTACCAATAACAGAAAAACAGTTATTTTTTCTCAAGATACCACGTTGCACTGGTTACTAGGATGATGTTACATATTAATCACAAATACGTATATTGTAAATTGTATCTCCAAAAATTATATTTTCTCATTGATATTCTTTAAAAAAAGACAACCTGTATTTCTTATGGAGGTCTTTTCAGCTTATGTGGCCTTTAGCCCTTGGAATTTCATAATTCAGAAGCTATCAAGCTTCGGGCCTGTACGCACATCATACTTTCACAATGCGCCTGGGTAATCCTCCACGGAACACAAATAATTTCCACATTGTGTCTCGTAAATTTCCAGGGACGTCGGCTGTCTCACATTTTCGGAACTTAATCCCATTATGTTAGTTTCAGCTAATCCCTTTGTCAGAGTTTTTCTTAGATTTAAGAAATATTCCTCTAGCCTCGAAAAAATTGTAAGGAACGGGTGATATCGTTTAGGGCAAAGCAAGCATAAGTAATAGTTTACATTCTTTGATCGACATATGGATAAGGATAGGATATTTTTTGTAATTATTTATTTGTAGTACTTTTAATTACTTTTTTACCAGCGGGTAGACCAGACTAAAATAAGATTAAAATTCTTATAAAATATTTTTCTGCGATGCACTCTCACTGAGTTACAGGGTGTTGTTTAGAAAAAAATAATAACAACTTTCCGCAATAACTCAAAAACCCTTTCAGGAATGTGAGTAATTTTTGGGTGAAGTGTACATCTATTAAAGGTCATTAAAACTACATGGTGCTTATTTCGATCTGAAGCCAGGGGCAGCCTAGGCCAACTTGTCCTCAAGGTTATGTCTTCATAACTTTTGTATATCCTAGTTTTATGTAATTTGATTACGTTTTCTTGAATCTGCAATCGATTCTGAACAAAAAATGGGACCTTGTTTCATAGCTCAGAAATGAACCGTTTTCGAATAAATTGGATCTAAAGTATCGACTGTATTAGTTCGTAGACCAAATGCATGTAAAAATTTTATTTCTTGTTATCTAGTAGATACAAAGTTATTTACCGTTGAGGTACAGTTTCCCATGTAGCTGCGGCTCGATGAATATGAAGAAACTAAACAAGTTTTCTATGAATTATTTAATATTTGGTTACATAGGGGAACTAAAAATAAAATTGAACATTATGTAACAGAAACGAAATTATGTTAGCAAAATGACGATATTAAAAATAAAAATAGAAAATAATTATTTCAATAAATGTTCGAAATGCTGTCCATTTACTTCAATGCATGCCCGACATCGTTTGACTAAGGAATTATAGACCCTTCGCAAATCAACAGTTGCTTGAATTTGCTCGGCTGCTGCATTAATTTTTTTAAGTATATCGTCTCTCGTGTTACTGGGATTGGCATACACCGGTTGCTTCATATGACCCCAGTAAAAAAATCAAGCGTGTTGTGGTCAGGAAATCTGAGAGGCCACATAATAGGACCATTTTTCCCAATCCAGCGTTCTGCAAAATGTAAATCGAGCCACGCAGATGTTGGTAGTACATTTGATTTCGCAAAGCTAAGCAAAGCATCAATAATATTTTCTAAAAAATCCGTGTATCTCTCTGAATTCAAACGGTCTACAATAATTTGAGGAGGCAGAATGACTCCGTTGAAGATTTCTCCCCAGATATTTATGGAGAATCTTCTTTGAAACGCGGAGGGTCATATCATATGCGGATTTTCAATGAATCAAACATGAACATTTTTTTAATTATTTTATAGCATTTCTCGTAAAGATAGTTTCATCGCTCCACAATATCTTTTGGAAATTTTCGTCATTATCGATATTTTCTAACAACCACCTGTAAAATTGTATCCGTTTTTCGGAATCACCAGGATGCAATGTTTGTAGGTACTTTATGTAGATGGGTATGGATGCAGTTCTTCTCAGTTTAAAATTCTCCAGACGCTGCTTCGTGGAATACCTACTTTCGTTGATATTGTTCGGACACTGGTGGAAGCATCGTCAACAACTATGGAAAACTCGTTGGAATACATGCTGTGAATATTGCCTTCTGTTTGGAAACCTGCGTAGATACTCTCGTGAGGCCACCAATGAATCTCCATCACAGAAACCGTAGACAAATACCATATCGGCATATTCGTTGTTGGAAAATTTGATAATACTTAATATCTTGTTGTTTTGTAAACTTAATTTCTCGTAAATTCGAGTACTGTGATTAATTTTGACATGTACACTTGTAAACAACTTTGTTTTTTATAGATATCTACTAGATAACAACAAATAAAATCTTTACATGCATTTTTCTACGAATTAATGTAGGCGATACTTTAGACCCAATTTACTCGAAAACGGTTCATTTTTGAGCTATGAAAGAAGAGCACATTTTTTGTTTAGAATCGATTGCAGATTCAGGAAAACGTAATCAAATTACATAAAACTAGGATATACAAAAGTTATGAAGACATAACCTTGAGGACAAGTTGGCCTAGGCCGCCCCTGGCTTCTGATCGATAAGCACCATGTAGTTTTAATCACCTTTAATAGATGTACATTTCACCCAAAAATTACTTAAATCCCTGATAGGGTTTTTGAGTTATTGCGGAAAGTTGTTATTATTATTTTCTAAGCAACATCCTGTAACTCAGTGAGAGTGCATCGCAGAAAAATATTTTATAAGAATTTTAATCTTATTTTAGTCTGGTCTACCCCCTGGTAAATTTTTGTACGCCTACACTGGGACACCCTGTATACTATAGTTTGACTGTTTTCTCTGACTATGGATTTTACCATACTGTGAAGAAATAAGGAATTAATTTGGTTAAAAATATTTAGAAAAAATAAATATGCTTCTGCGTCAAAACGAACAATCAGCTTTATTATCTTATTTGAGAAATTTATTATTTGTATTTTGACTAACAATTTTTCCTAAAAATACAAGAACTGTTTCATTGGTTTTAGAAAATGAATTATCCACTTTCTCAGTATGACAAATATTTGTCGAGGCAAAAGTTTCAACTCCTTTATCTCCCAACTCTTTTGACGCAAGGGCTTATTTATTTTAAAATTTTAAAACGTTTTCATTTTTTTTCCTATATAATCAATTAAATAAAGCATTCTAATATCAAATTAAAATAGTAATAATATCAATTTTCAGAATTCATTTCTAATAACTAAACGAAACAGATGGTCTCAGGCGTCGGCCTTTAAAATAGTCTCGTTAAAAATAGAATTTTTGAAATGCTTTACAAATATTTAATGTATATTTTCTTTCTATTGACATCTTAATACATGTGGTCATTTAACCATGAACAGTTGCCAAGTATTGAAATATTTATTATTCATGAATGTCTTGTATAATTGGCGTTATGTTTTCTTTTGATTTTTTTGCCCAATAGTATAAAAAATTATTATTTTAATTATTCTATTAGATTCTATTCATTTATCATTACATGACGATTGGTATTCATTGTAGTTACCCATTTTTTCATGAAAAAGTCAATTCTAGAAGTCATTTGTAGAAACTTAAATAGTCCAGTCGACGGAAGCCGAGAACATAATTCTGGTAATTTTCCATAAACCTTTCTCTCAAGTCAGCTACAAATATGTTAAATAGAACAATACATGAAAATGCAGAAGCGCCACATATTGAAGAAAAGTGTTAATGATAATTTAAGTCGCAAAAAATGCTTCTTTGTTTTTTTTCAATAGCTCGGTTAGATCACATTCTGTGAAGAAAATGCAAGAGATCATTTTGTTCTAAATGAAATTTTCTAGCAGTTGAAGTCGGTGATGGAGAGAGAGCTGTATGGGCTGGATATAAATGATCTTTTCTTACATTATACGTTTTTAGCGCTCTTTCAAAGTCCGTTGATAGAATTGAAAATGTTGAAACTAAGTTTTTTTGTTCACGTATAGAACCTATAAAAAATGTACACCTTTGAGCTCCTGCTTACCGGACTAAAATAAAATTTAGGTCGCTAAATAGTAGCTCGAAAGCCAAAAAGGTTAAATATTCATCGAAGCCAGGTTGAAAAGGTAAGGGGTAGGTGAGAATGTGGGCATTTAAGAATTTTAATTAAAGGAAAAGCAATTGTTGTCCCGACTTAAGGCAGGTATAATTAATTATACATGATTAAACCCACCCTGTTTTTTATTTGATAACGATAATAAAATATACACCCAACTTCTTTAATTTCTTTCGTAAATTCCTTTCATTTATAATGAAAATTATTATAAATTATAATATAATCATATGGCCTTATATTTTATCCAGTATTTTGCCTACTGCCTGGGTGACTTTAGGTATAATTTTAACAGAAATAACTTCCTCAAATAATTAAAATTTTTTTGAAATGACTACTGTTATTGCATACACAGTTGATCCAATAAGTGACCCAGAAAATCAATAATTGTCAAATAAATTGTATTGCTACTACTATTCTGCTTACTAAAATCTCGTCATACTTATTCGTAAACTCGAGTTTTATGGAGTGAGGTCCAATGCCTTAAATTTATTTGCATCTTCTTTTACAAATAATATGGTAGGGAAAAGTGAGTAGAATACGAATACACGATTAAAAACATTTTAAAATACATACTTACATATTTATGCTGAAACAAAAATTCACATCATTATTTAAATTCTTTTTCGGACCGCTCCTGACCGCTGACCTACAAAGGTTCATCGAGAGTGAATCTTGATCTACTGTCTTATTCGGTCACTAACATAGTGTTACTGCGTTTTTAATGTGTAGTGAACTACAAAGAGTAAACAAATCTTTTTAATCAGGCACATTAATGTATAAGGTATTTTTCACATTTTAAATACTAGCTATTATTTATTTTGTTAATAAAAACAGATGTATAGTGATAATAATTATTGTTTTCGAATGTTGGGTTATTATAATTTAGTATTTTTGTTAACGTTTTCACTATTGAATTAATTGAATATGAGTGTTTAGTATTATGTTCAATGAAATATTTAGTACGGTTAAAACAACAGCCATTACTTTTATTTTGAAAATAATTGCTAAATCCAAGATGACTGGGGAAATCAGCTGTTTCGCTTCAACGTTCAAAAGCTCTATGATCCGCTGACGCGTTCCCGGTGAGAAAATGTGGTGCAAAGTTGGGCGTCGAATTAACAACGGGAGTTAAGAGGTAATTGGCTTACCTTATCGTCGAGTAAACGTTTTTTGTTTTCAATTTTCTGTCTTTACCAGGCCTTCCGAATACGTGGTTAAAATGAATGACATTATAACTGAATCACTCTGTATATACTGGAATTTTATTCAATATTTATTTATTGTCATACAAGAGTATGGGTAAAAGTTCTACAAAAATATCAATCTAATTAAAGATCTCTCCATATTTCTCTCAAAAAATAAAAATATGTGTTCGCGGTTTTCTTATTCTTACTAGTTTTCATTTCATACTCAATATATCTGGCTTTTGTTACACTGTCAGATTAATGCATTCTTTTCAGATGCAGTGCAATTTTTGTATTTGCATTATAAAAAATGGGAAAAATAAATAATTATAACAACGTTGTTTAATTCCTTGTATAATATTTCACTTTTTACCATGAAATTTGTGCCCTCAACCTCACACTTGGCTGATAAACCGTAAAAGCTTTTGTTCCTCTCCCGAGAAAGGAATCAAGCGGCAATAAATGAAATAAATTTCTTTCAATTATAACCCCATCCTCACTTGAGCGTACCTTTACCTTGTTATTAAAAAGTAATGACCCAATTATAATTCACAGCGTGTTAATCAGGCGCCTTCTTTATTTTCATTGGAATGAACAGGAATTGCCTTTCAACCTGTTTCCCTTTCTTTTATCTTTCTAATTCCGCTATATCGAAGCAGCATCCGTGCAAGATAAACGAAAGTTATGTCTTCTTTTCCCGGTGCCTCAATCAGTGGCAGCACGATCAGTTTCTCCTATAAAATACAACGAACCCTGCGGCGGATAGCTTACGCTGCCAGATTCTATGCCTTAATATCCACTTCGATAGATGCGGCGTAGGACGGAACATCCTTAGCAAATTGTTAAGTAATGGGTCTAATCGAATGTACGTAGTGGTCAAAATTTCAGTTTTTGTTCAGGTATCAATGGAAGTGAAAATAACCGAACTTATTTCTAAAAAGGTTTCTAAAGCGTATCTAAATAAAATCTGTTTCTCCTCCTCCTTTTGTTTGGAATTGTTTATATAAAAATAAAAATGGACATTATTTATATAGAGTTGCAACTTTTTACTTTTTCAATTCAAGTACACTGTAAAAAAAATCACTCAAATTTCACTCAAAGTAACCTTTGTTTTTATAACAATAACAAGAGCAAGGAACAAAACAACATAGGTAAATCAAAACAAAATTTCATCATAAATGTTTGAAGTACATACCATTACTTAGTGGTACAGTTACTTGGCCGCCGAGAAGTCTTGATTTGACCATCATGGACATTTTCCTTTATGATTGTGTTAAGTATCAGCTATACACTAGGCAAGACGAGAATGAGGAAGAATTGATAAATATTTCAAGAGTGATAAACTACTCAGAACATTTATCAACGAGTGCACAAGTGTATAAATATGGTAATAGTGTGCACTTCGAACATTTGTGATAAAATTTAATTTCTCATTTAATTTTGTTTTGTCTATGTTTATTGCTCTTATTACTGTTATGTAAATAAAGGTTGCTGCGTTAAAATGTATTAAAAATAAGAAATAAATAAATATTAAATTTATAGAAAAAATTCAAATATTTCACATGGCTATTTGACCTTTTTATTAAAATTATTATTATATTCAATATCTTGTTATTTAAAAATAGCATAAAATCGGTTTCTTTCTAATGTCCCCAGAACCATTAGGAATTTTCCAAATTTAAAAACGAATGTGTGATCGGCATAAAATTCTGAACATTTTTGCTCATTTAACCATTTATCCCTTTATCTCTTAAAATAAAAATGATACCTGTATTGGAGTTGAAACCCTGTAGGTATATTTGTCGCAAGTTTTACTACTACTTTAAATAGAAAATACTTTTATTTTTCTTATCTGACAAGAATGTTTGGTAATATTTGTTTGTGTTTGTAATCGTCATAATGAAGTTTAACGGTTGTAAAACCAAAGCGATATTTGAATGTCTTTGTCGAGTAAATTTCGATCATTTAAATCCTCCATAACTTCTTTTATTATTATTGTATAAACCTACAAAACCCAAGGGTTGGTGCGACTTGTATTCGTGATACTCCCCAGATAATAAAACATTTAATATATCTTAATTACTGTGAATAACCATTATTTTAAATATAATAAACGACATAAAACAAAAATGTTAAAGTAATTCAATTTTCGTCATTAAGCAGAACCAGTTTTTATTTTTGCTGTACAAAAAACAATTTTTTCCACAAAAGCTTATTTTGAACATTTATTATAATATAATTATCAGACTCAAGTTCAATTTATCTTTTTAAATAAATATGTAGTTAATTTGTTATTTGTTAAAATCAATTTATGTTTTTTTAACAAGCAAGTATATTTTGATAATAAAACTATAAAATATCACTTAATAAAAGTATGTGAAATGCCTTTGTATTTTTTTAAAAGTGCATTTATTATACAGGGTGATTATTTTGTATAAGTAAATTAATACCTATCTCCAGCAGGCATTCGACACGAAACAGAAGTCTTTCTGTTAGTTAAACAATGTGACTAAATAATAATAATAATAATAATATCTCTACTCCTCATTCTAACTACGACAATTAGCCCATAAGTCGGAGACTTGTGTGGGAGAGGAGGCGGCATATTATCATTACGCAGGCCGCATTTGCGCCCAGGAACGACTTATGTTGGTAGGCCCTAACCACCATTCAGTGCAGGAATGAGGGAAACCTGGAAAACCTCATTAATTAGGGGGGGGGTCAAATACCAACCTGTGTCAATCTCTCACATTGACCCAAGCCAACATTCTTCCACCCTACCATACCTGCACAGAGGGTGCCAATCCTCCGTACAAGCATAGCTAATCTACGGTCTACCGGCCGCGGGAATCGAACCCGGGCAGAAATTTGCACACGATTTAATTAAGCACTGACGTCTTAACCCGTGCAGCTATCGACCGAAATATGTAAATAATTTAAAAAAAAGCTTATACCTACTACAAATTCAAATTATTGTGAATTTACTTACGCCATCCATATGTGCCAGTTATAGCGTAAAACTGAAGCTATTTGGCCACCAAACTAAGTTTATACAACTAAACTATCATTTTCCTTTCCATTTGCACAATTTGTGAATTAACCATTTTTAAAACAATTTTACGGAAACACACCGATATAGTTCGTGTATTTAGGAAAATATCTGGAGATCATAAATTTGGAAAGGTGTTTTCAATTTGTACACCACTGGCGTACTTTATGTAAAATGGAAAACAGTAAAATAAATTAACACAAATATAAACGAAAATAGTTTTTTCGTATTTTTGGGTATTTTTTTTTTATTTAATATTGGATTTACGGTAAGTCTTTTGTTCTATCTAAATGATCGGTATAAAAATAAAAATAGAAATAAGGTCAGCGAGGTAAGTGCAATGTTGTGTAAACTAAATATTTCATAATTTTGCATGACTGGACGGTTCATCTTAATCCAGCTGAAAGCTTAACATAGTAAATATCATTATTATAGTTACATGAGGCGTAAAATCTGTCAATAGAGCTCCTTTGCAGTCCCACGATGACCGTAATCGTGCTACCGGAGGGTTTGATCTTAAATTTTGATCTTTTGAGCATGATGAACTCACGTTTATCTCCTGTTATATAATGCGTTCTTTAAATCTGCCTCATTTCTCTTCCGAAATGATTATGGATCTGGACCCTTTTGTTACAAAAAGTGTTTATACAGGTAATATTAAAGAAAATTCCTGAAAAGAAAGTCTAGCAAAATATATTTAATATTAAATAAAACGAATAAAAGTCTGCCGTAAATTTTTTGTCAAAATACAGAAGATTTAATGAGGATGTGCATGTGTACCTACGTCATGAGAAAACAAAAATTGGTTATTTTCAGTTATATATACAGGGTAGCCCATCGATAAACGTACCGTAAGGCATTATAGGGTAGTAATGAACTTTTCGGCAAAGTCCAAAAACAGGTAAAGTTTGCTTCTGAGGGGGACAACTTTTGGCGCAAAAAGCATAGCAAAATCTTCAACCCCCTAAGTGGGGGTGCCATCCCCCAAATTTTTTTAAATGGGAATGGGGGTCAAGTGGGGGGTCATTAGAAAGGGCTTTTAATTCTCTATACATCGATTCTTACTTTTTGAAAATCGATCCATTATTTTAGAAAATATGCAGCTTTGAAAATACGAACAATATTTTTGACGAGAAATGCGAAAATCGATTTAATTTTACTTCAAAACTTACGGTATTAGTCAAGTAAATGCTGAAAATGTTGTCCGCCAACTTGCATACAATGATACAGGTTGTCTTCAAACCGTTGTCGAACATTCTGGAGCACTTGCGGTGTTACTTCGCGACATACATTAATGATTCGTCCTCGCAGATCTTCCAAGGTATCAGGTGGAGTGCTGTAAACTTTGCTTTTAATGTGCCCCCAGAGAAAGAAATCTAAAGGATTTAAGTCGGGTGACCGAGGGGGCCACTCAATTGCACCTCTTCGTCCTATCCAGCGTCCTGGAAACGTCTCATTTAGGTAATTGCGCACATTGAGCGAGTAATGTGGAGGAGCTCCGTCTTGCTGGAAAATCAGTTCGTGTTCATTGTAAGCAGGGTCGTCCTCTATGATATTTGTTAGAGCTGGGTCGATGACATTTTGTAGTAAATCCAAGTACATATCGCCTGTCAAATTTCCAGGAAGGAAAAAAGGACCTACAATGGAATTTCCAAAAATACCTGCCCATACATTCAACTTCTGGGGGTGTTGGGAGTGTGTCTCATGGAAAATCCTTGGATTGGTATCAGCCCAGTAACGACAATTATGGCGATTCACTAAACCATTCAAGAAGAACGTACACTCGTCCGAAAAACACACATTAAAGAGGAAATTATCGTTTATCGCTCGTTCAGTCATTATTTCGCAAAATTGCAAACGACGATCAAAATCGTCTTCATTTAGCTCTTGCACTAGCCGAATCTTATAAGGATGGAATTTGTATTTTTTTAATATTCGTTGGACACTTGTACGACTCACTCCTGTCGCAGTAGCCAATTGCATTGTACTCAGCGTACTATCCATTGCCACTTGCCCCAATACCGCTATTTCCGTAGGTTCATTTAGTACCGGATTTTCAACCTGCCTCTTTTTGTTATGAACGGAGCCAGTTTCGCGAAATTTGGCCACCAATTCGCGAACAATTTTTCCAGACGCATGTTTCTCAGGATGCCGTTGGTTGAACAGTTCGGCGACCCGATTTCCGCATTCATTGTTTTTGAAAAAAAGCTCAATAATTTCTACTCTTTCTGGAATTGAGTACACCATAATTAATCAATTTAAAAGACTCGGCAGTATTGGTACTCTTCAACTACAAGTCACAAGACAGTTATCTAGCAACTTCTTGTGGCCTATCTAAATACGAAACAAAAAGCGGACAATTTTTTGCTCACCAAAATCAGGCTAAAGAATTCGCAAATCAAAAAAAAAAACAGCGAATTCTTTTGAAGGAATTTACCAAGCTAATACCGTAAGTTTTGAAGTAAAATTAAATCGATTTTCGCATTTCTCGTCAAAAATATTGTTCGTATTTTCAAAGCTGCATATTTTCTAAAATAATGGATCGATTTTCAAAAAGTAAGAATCGATGTATAGAGAATTAAAAGCCCTTTCTAATGACCCCCCACTTGACCCCCATTCCCATTTAAAAAAATTTGGGGGATGGCACCCCCACTTAGGGGGTTGAAGATTTTGCTATGCTTTTTGCGCCAAAAGTTGTCCCCCTCAGAAGCAAACTTTACCTGGTTTTGGATTTTGCCGAAAAGTTCATTACTACCCTGTAATGCCTTGCGGTACGTTTTCGATGGGCTACCCTGTATATTGCTTTTCATTGAACAAACTTGTTTATGAAACAGTGTATTGTAGGCCCGTTACTTTATCGATTGCATTACTCTAGTTTCCACCGCAATTTGAAATATTCAACTGAAGAATCTCTTAAAAATGCGAAATTTTATGTAGAGGTTTGTACCATTGTTAAGTAAAGAGCATTGAATGAAAGCTAATTGTCTTTATATACTTAATTAATAATACATTTTGTTGATAGCGCTGTTTGTAGAGACTCATTAAAAAGCCTTAAAAAGATGAAAACCTTCCACGCTTTGTCTCTTAGACCATGTACCGTGTTCACAATGATATTTAGTTCTTTTTAATTATTTTTCGCAATTTATGGTCTGGTAAATCCCACTCTTGCCTCCTTTCCACCGGGTATTTGAGAGTCGTACAAAAAGCATCGGCGTAAAGAGTCTCGTTTCGTTCAAATAATTCTGTTCGAGCTGTTAAGTGTAAGAGTAGAAATACAGTCAAGAGCTTTCTGCGGTAATTGCAAAATAATTTTATTTAACGAACCGAATTCACCGCTAACAGCATATACCATTTGTCTGAGGAGAACGTTCATAAATATCAGCGATTGAAGCATGCGGGGAATAAAGCAAAAGAAATTAGCCCGCTCTACAAAAAGTTCTCGCTTTAAGATAACTGCTTCGACTCTACTTCAGCTACTAGACATAAAAATAAAGCTCTTCTTAGAGGAAAGTTCCTGGCTTATCAGTTCGATAGAATGAGCCGTTAAGACTCTTTAAAAAATGACACTACCAAGACAAATGTTCAAATTGGCAGTTTATTCATTCATCAGTTTTAGGTATTCCTAATAGTTTGCTAATAAATAGGTACAATCTATTTGAACTTTTACGATCTGATTTTTGTATTAAATTACATTTATTTACTTATTTTTATTAAACAAAACAAAACATATTCTTTATAATCATTTTGTTGTGTCTACAAATACAGGTAGCTATACAGGTCCAATTATTTGAGGCAATTTTGTTTTACCACCAGGCATGGAACAGAACCATATTGATTGCTTCTTTCTCCAACTTTTCAGAAAAATATGTCAGAAGCAACTCTATTCACGCTATTTGTAATCGTCGTGATATTTCATTTCTCTAAAGTAGGCACTTGTTTAATTTTTTGGTTTAATTTTAATAAATCATGCATTTACATACCTACTGTTGGTGATTATTTTATATGTACAAAACTTTTTCTATTGTTTGATGCTTCTTACACCACGTTTGATGGAAGTTTCTCAGTTTCAAATTCGTTTTATTATATCCTTTTGTTTAATTTTCAAAGGCAAAAGTGAAAAAAACTATGCTTAGTTTTAAACTGTTAAAAAGTTTTATAGGTAATTAATTCCTCAAATCATTCATGGGAAAAATAACTAGATTTGATATCATATACAGGGTGTCCGCAAAGCATATTCACGGCGATACATCTTGTTTTCATCGCCTACTGAACTCAAAGTTTTAAATCCGTAACAGTGCTACGCAAACGTACAGACCTGCAAATGATGCCATATTTCTGAAGAATGGCTTTCTGTAGGCGATTTTCTCAAGACGATTTTTTTTTTTTAAATAAAACGACCTTTTCAAATGCTGCCCATTTTAAAAAGATACGACCACTGTAAAAGTTTTGACCGCTAGAAAAGAAAATGTAACCGGAGAAAACTATCACCCAGTATATCGATTTGACTAAAGCTTCGTGTCAGAAATGATGCTAAATGTTCTTCTTCTCCAAAATTTATAAAATTTTTCACATATAAAAATTTGTCTTAAAGCCTTCCTTTTGATATGCAGGGTATTAAAAATACAAAAAGAGTAACAATGAATACGTCAAAATACAATAATCATTAACATCTGTGAGCACACTTTGAAGAATGTTTTGAGACATGGGAAGAACGCCATTTTGAAAACATTTTATAAAATCATTTAAATACATTTTACATTTATCTAAACGTATTGTTTTAGTAAATTGATAAGTTGAGACAAAAAAGCTATGCAAAAAAATACGATGTCACAAAAACGCCAAAGATTATTTTTTTAATGGGGTATCGTAATTTTTGAGAAAAAATGTACCCAGTGCATAACTGGTATCTGCATCACTGAGTTGAACTTTAGATTTTTTTCATATTGCCTGCATTTTATTCATGTTTTGTGTTTGGAAAGTTTTATTTCAATTCATTTGTTCAGAAGGTATTTAGAAATATAACTTTTTTTGCTTAATATTGATAGGGGAATAAATGCACTAACACCAAACGTCAATGTACAGGGTAGCAAAAAAGTTAGGACCAATTTAATTTTAGCGTACCCACAGGTGGAGCTCTCTACAAGCAGCATCAAAAACATGACATATTTAAATTTACTATCCTAAAAAACCCTTGTACCTCAAGTATTATGCGTAAATTAAAAAAACTTTGACACCCTGTATATCGAAAACTAAGCATTTGTGGACACACGTTTATAGGAAAAAATTCTTATTTTGACCTCAAAAATACGCCACCAAATACTGAATTTTGAATCACCCTTTATATTTTAACATCCAAATTTGGTTCGAATGCTCTCTAAATTTTGATTCACTAGTTATTTCTCTTATTTCAAAAAGGACGTATATATTTGACGTTTATTTATATAGTTTTACACAACAATTTTATGCCACTTTCCTATAATATTTTTTTATAGTTATTTATATGCATTCAACACTAAACAAATTTCTATGTTGAACAATAATGAAAACTGAAAATTTCCTCAGTAAAAATAAAAAAATATATCTTTGTATGAACCTATATTACAAATATCTCCTGAATTTAGCTCGTTAACATATGCTGTATCTTTGGAATTTCTTCTATCTTCTGTGTAGCTTAATATCGTCTTATAAAATATACTTATGTAACAAAATTTCATTCTCATGTCACAAAAGCTTTTTTGTAACTTATCTCCTGGAGGAAGGGACCTATTATTTCTCTTTTCGAGGGAAGCATGCACTTTTAACTCAAATTTATTTCAAAACGTAATAAAACATTGAATTTCATTATATTCCCTAGAAAGGTTATTTTTCTTTTATTTTTTCGCTAACGGCTGTCGAATTTACCCACATTCTTTACAAGCTTATTGTATGAAAGTGCTTCATTTCACGAATTTATTTGGTATGAAAATGTTGTCAGAGTGTTTGTAGCTTATTATTTTTTTACTAAATGTACAACGTTCGTATCTTCAGAAAATATTATCTCTGTTATAGAAAATACAGAACTGTTACTCTATATAATTCAAAGACAAATATAGGGAGACAATTTTACTTATCGCATAAGTTTGTAAACAGGGTTGGATAGAATACATTGCTTGAAATATCAATATTTCAACGAACTTTATAGTAGCAATCAAAATAGCTGGAAAANCTCTCTAAATTTTGATTCACTAGTTATTTCTCTTATTTCAAAAAGGACGTATATATTTGACGTTTATTTATATAGTTTTACACAACAATTTTATGCCACTTTCCTATAATATTTTTTTATAGTTATTTATATGCATTCAACACTAAACAAATTTCTATGTTGAACAATAATGAAAACTGAAAATTTCCTCAGTAAAAATAAAAAAATATATCTTTGTATGAACCTATATTACAAATATCTCCTGAATTTAGCTCGTTAACATCTGCTGTTGCTTTGGAATTTCTCCTATCTTCTGTGTAGTGTAATATCGTCTTATAAAATATACTTATGTAACAAAATTTCATTCTCATGTCACAAAAGCTTTTTTGTAACTTATCTCCTGGAGGAAGGGACCTATTATTTCTCTTTTCGAGGGAAGCATGCACTTTTAACTCAAATTTATTTCAAAACGTAATAAAACATTGAATTTCATTATATTCCCTAGAAAGGTTATTTTTCTTTTATTTTTTCGCTAACGGCTGTCGAATTTACCCACATTCTTTACAAGCTTATTGTATGAAAGTGCTTCATTTCACGAATTTATTTGGTATGAAAATGTTGTCAGAGTGTTTGTAGCTTATTATTTTTTTACTAAATGTACAACGTTCGTATCTTCAGAAAATATTATCTCTGTTATAGAAAATACAGAACTGTTACTCTATATAATTCAAAGACAAATATAGGGAGACAATTTTACTTATCGCATAAGTTTGTAAACAGGGTTGGATAGAATACATTGCTTGAAATATCAATATTTCAACGAACTTTATAGTAGCAATCAAAATAGCTGGAAAAACCAAAATTTGTACATATTTGAAATGGTTTTTATACAAAGAAATATAAATGAATTAGACATACACGATACATTGTGTTGAATTATACATTTAATTATAGAGGGTGTCACAAATTAGTAGGTTAATCCGTTAACCACATATTCATTAGACTACAATAATGGGACTTTTCTTATGCCACTTTTTATTTCGGAGTACCATATTTAAAATACAGGGTTAATTTAAAAAATATTTAGCACACATTTTGATTTTAAGCCGGCACTTTTGTAACATTAAAAAAATGTTACATAAGTGAAAAAATAGAATAAAGCACCACTTTATCTAAAACAAAATATTCGGAAGCATAGGCGTACGCAAAAAAAAATAGGGAGTTCATGGGTACTGCAACTCCCCTCTCTTCCGTCCACGCTATGTTATTTTGAACCAAAATTACACAAAAAGTGTGAAGACTTAAGAACAAAATGTGTGCTAAATTTCAAATAACTATCTCTACAATCATCGGAGGTATCAATAAAAATCATTTTTTAATGTTAAATATTAACACCCTATATTTTGGGTTCTCTTAAATGAAAAGTCCAACTATTTTAGTTCAAAAAATATGTGATTAACTGCTTGACCTATTAATTTGTAACACCTTGTATATTTTCTTTGTGCCATGTATTCTTACCTTTTACATTGCACTTTTATTTGGCTCCACCAATCAGATTTATCATGTGATCACCGGATGTGGTGTTACCGCGCTTGTGTGGAGAACTGCACTAATTGTTCAGTAGGCATGTTTAGATTCATTTGTGGTGTATTAATAAGCACAGTATTTTAACTGCATAAATATATAAATATAATGTTATAAATAAACAATGAGGTAAGTAAATAATGACTATATGTAATGTTTCTTAGAAAAATATTTAATGATGAAAAGATATTCTTTCTAAAAATATAAAATAATAATGCCTAGATTATTTTTTCTTCTTAGAAATACTGTGTAATTGTCCTGTTCCTCAGTAAAATTACACATTATGTGTCGTAAGTATACATATATTGATAATGCAAATTTACATTTTGGGTGAATTACACAAAACGTGTAAAATTACATGCTTAATGTACATATGATGTAATTTTACATTACCTACTCCGACAAAATAATCAAGTTTTTATGAGTGTATCGACTACACTAATTACTTTAATTAAAAAATTTAAAATATTAATATTATGCGACGCAAAATATTTTTATAAAATTTTAATAATAATTGCAATGCAAGTTTTAAAGTGTTTTTAAAATAATTTATTTAATAAATACTTAAAAAACTTTTTTAGACATAATTTTTGCAAAACACGTCACCTATGAGTTTTTTTCAGAAGATGGGGTAAGCCCGAAACGATCGTAAAATTGTTATTTTACAGTGAATGTCCCAGTAAATAAATTCAGGAATTTATATGTCCAGAAAATTGATGTACATATGTTTAATTTGAAAATTTGCATACGACTATAGTAGGACCGTATTCGATGCAAAGTAGAACAAAAAATTGTCGGTTTTTTATCAAAGGAAAATCGTGTCATCATTTTTAGGAGGTGAAAGATGAACTATTTCAAATTTAAAATGAAATTGAATGTAAAATCTGAAATACCGCTGCATACGCATTGTGTAGTAGTTGTAGTCGCCCAGGTGCATCGAGTGTACGCAGGGGTCGGTTATTCGTCAAATACTAACCTGGAGAATTTGGTCGTAAATCAGAGACCGCCTCCAAAAATAAGTAATCAACAGTGGCGCGTACAGAGGTAAAATGTAGTACATATGTGGAATTTGAAAAACAAATTGGAGTTATAATAAATTACATTTAAAATAAATAGTTTACGAGAATAAAAAATTTTTTGTAGGAACAAGGGTGCCATACGTGAACTGACCCCTTCATCCCTTCATAATGCATAAAGAAATTATTCAATTTGCATCGAATGTGATCCTATTATAGAATCTGCTAGAAAGCTAACACCAAAATGTTTTTACATTTACATCGTGTACAACGTAGATGCTTGATTTTTATTTCTATCAAATGGAATATGAAAAACTATGCTTTTCCTGTAAGTATTATCTTTTACTTGGAGTATAAGGTTTTGTTTCGACTTTTATTCATATAAAGCTAAGTGCAAGCTAGCTTTTGCTATAGAAAAGGATTAACTCCTTTTAATTCATACAACTTACAGTGTTATCGGACTAAATACTAAAACAGGAAGTATCACTCAGTTTTATTCATAACACTGTCAGTTAGTCCTTCCTTAGCGACGTCGATGATTTACTTTAATTCTTTTTAAATTCTAGTAATATTCGAAAAGGGTTGTTTATTAAGCCATTTAAGCAAACAAATCTGTCCGGATAAAAAGTATGCGACGCGGTGTGCTGTTTCATAAACCACATTATACTTCCCTTTGTTTTTTGTATCCAGCGGAGAGTTCAATAATGCGATTGCTGAAAACTTTTATTTCGGTCGGGCTTCCCTCGCGACTCCAACGCTGCAGGACTAAAACGGAGAAACTTGTTGGGCGTATTTTATTTCCATGGTGCATTGTGGCGTGTGTTGTTGCCCTATGAACCCACGTCGTGAACTGCGAAACCCTGTACTTCTGAAGAAAATTGTTTACACACTGCTATCTCTGAGGGCTATTTTATCTACCCTAATTTCGAACATGTTTATGCAAAGCAACGTATCCATCCGGTGGGTTCTGCTTTTAAATCTTGCGTAGGTACCTTTTGATATCGTGCACTATTTTATAGCCCTGAATTCAGTTATTATTTTTATTATTATTAATTATTGCTATGTTAAATGTTAATTAACATTTAATTAGTATATTAAAGAAATCATTAATACTTAGGTAAGTGACGTTACAACGAATGTTCAAAATTTTATCCACCGGTCCATCATAAACTTATTTGAATTCAGTTTCGAAGGAACAAGATAGATAGGAATCTGAAGTATCTTCTCGCTAGTCCTTTCAATCATAAATTCATAGCAGCAGTTGTAATGTGTTCACGTAAATCATCAACAGCTTCCATTTCCATTTTAGTACGACACATTTTTAAATGTCCTTATAAAAATAGTCTATAAGGTTTAAGTCAGGAGATCGCAGTAGCAATACCTGTTCTCCTTGTTCAATCCACTGTACTTTTTGGACTTTATTAAGATAATCTTGAACATTTTGTCGAAAATAAGGAGGTGCACCATCGTACGCCCAGGCATATTATTTCTAAGAAATTCGAAATAATGAATATCTTCCATTCGATTTGACAATAGGAACGGTCCAATTAAACGACGATCTCTGCTGAAACGTCCAAAGAAAAATGGTGCTGGAATTGATCATTATTTACTACACTTCATGTGAATGCGGTTTTTTTATAACTGAGACATCAATGTATGTAAATCGGAAATTTTGAGCATTTTGTTGTATAACATAAAATCTATCCAGTGACGGATAATCCGCTTAAGCACGATGTATCTGATAGTGATTTGATCATAGTGTAATATGCTCCATACTGTTGATTGAGACACTCTAGGGCCTAGAGTCTAGGTAGTTGTTAAATGATTTGTCTTGTGCGGGATTTTCTTCTGCAATATTTAAAACTTGTTCTTCGGCTGCTACAATATTATGTGGTTGCCTGTAACTTTCCACGATTCGATGACAAATTTCCCTTTTTTACGTCCTCCTTAAATTACCGTTCAAAACGTACCAGCATTTAGCAGATGTCTACCTGGAAAACGTTTTGCTTACAAGCGAGAAGCAGTTAGTGTTTTATCTTGTGTCTTCATCAGTGTTTTTATGTATTAGCTAGTCACTAAAGTTTATTGTCTGAGGCCTACGTAGAGCGCCTGTAAACTTGGGGAGCTTTATTACTGTAGGCCAACCAATAGAGCGAAAAAAGAGAGTGTTTTTACACTTAAATATTACAGCAAATTTCATGTATTTCCTTTTGAAAATACTTAGTAAATGAAAATCCAAGTGATTTCCCCAGCAAAGTCGTGAACAATTTTTCTTTAAACAATAAAAACTGCAAAAATTTAATTTTTTTGTTTTTTTTTATAATATCTCGGTAAATAATGATGGAATCGTCTTACTCTCAATAGGACTTTTGTAAAGAATAAAAAACCTATAAAATGGTTTTTTGGGCGACCCGATCAGTTCATTTTTTACAGAGAAAATCCGGAAAAAACTCTAAAATAGACCTTTTTTCAAAAATTCATAAAAAAAATGAAATAGGCTATTTCAAAAGTCTATACACACTGCGCATATACATAAATCCGTGGAGGATATTCGGAGCTTTAAAGCTCTGTACCGGCCAAACTATCCATTTTTGAGCTTTGTGGCCATTGAGACAATTGACCAGTATGATGAACTCTATCACATATCAAAAATTCAGCGAATTTGACCGGGACCCAATTTCCATAAGATTTGTGCGGGGTCCTTTGAAGTTGAAAAAACAATCTTGCGGAAAATGACAGATAATAATATGTAGTTTAATCGTGCGCAAGATGGTTCCTGTCCGATGCATAGATTTTACACAATTGCATTATGAACAAATTAGGTTTTTTTTGCAGAGCGTGGCAATTTATAAAAAATTGTCCGATTTAAATTCTGAAAACGACATCTGAAAGTAGACGACAAAATCTCCAATTTGTATATCTCGGATTTTCGCCTGGGTGATGGGAAATATGCTAAAAATGCCCTTGAAGGTCGCCCGAAACGATCGAAGGTACGCTCCACGCGGTAGTGAGGGAAGCAGCAGGAGAACTCTGGCGAGTTATATGCGTACCCTTTGATGATCTTCGCCGTAGATAGGATAGACCTAGGCGGGTAACTTGAGGAGGTATATGAGCTTAGAACTCATGTGGCTACTTTTTACAGAATATAACTAAAATTTAAGTAAGTTATAGAATTTGATTTGTTATCTAGTTACTTTCTTGATAAATAACAATAACTATGAGCACATATAATATAGGTATAATACAATACATTTTGAAATTTGGATCGTTTACTGGCCAGGTTCCGAGCGCTGGTTATTGAACTGTCGATGGATCGGGTTCGATGAACGTTCGTACCCAATTTGTGGCAACTCCGCAGGTGGCTCTGTTGTATGGCACCGTTTCCACTTCTCGGATTCGCCTCTCTTTCCATTTCTGGTTCTCTGGAACTAGGCATCCTTCTGTATTGGCTTTCAGGTAATTACTATTATTGTTTGGCTTCTGTATTGTTCGTATTTCGTCAAATTCGGGTCTCCAAAATTCGACCCTGGAGCGTCTCTTTCTGCTTAGTCAACAGCATTGCCCTCTGGCGGTGTCGATTGCTATTCGGAGCGATTTTGGGCGCGCCGATGGGAATTTTTGAAAGAGAGGTGAAACTTTGCAATTCTCGTGGCACTCTTTTCGTTGATAGCATCGTTCGCTATCGGTTTTGACTGTTGCGCTTAGAGTATTTTGGGGCTGCTTAGAGTGGTAGAGTGGACGACGGACTTTGGAAAGAATGATAAAAATTCGCTCTTTGAATCACCGCGCTGGGGCTCTGGGTCGTTCGGGATATTATCTTCGGGTCTGGATTATATGCAGCAACTTTTGATGGCTTCGCTGTCCCGATTGGAAAAATGAGTGAATTTTTTAAATTAAATATTAATATACACATAGGCCATTTTGAACTCATGCAAACAATAAACCATACTAATAAGAGCATTATGAAAACTATAGGCAGTATTATTGCAATTGAGCTAAAATAATTAAACTCAGAGTTAAACTTCAAGGGAGTGCAATTTCCATAATCGTATGGCAACAGATCGTAGTTAAACCGCAGATAGGCGGAGGGTCGTAAAATTTTTCGAGAGATGTTTGCCCCCTCAAGGATTTAGACGAACTCCAGCCTATGAATTTAAAACCACAGTAACAATGAATAAATAAATATTTTACTTAACATAAGATAAGTGCACACCACGGTCCAGCTACATAATGTTTTCAAATGTAACTTAGCTTAAAACATTTTTTTTTTTTTTGATAATATGGATTATATTTTTATGGTGCATATATCTCCAAAATTGTTTGCATAAATCGCTTTGTACAGACTTAGAGGAGAGTGTATTCAAGATAAATTCAGTTCAAATTGCTGCAAAATAAAATGAGATAGATAAATAGAAGACAAGTTTGTAAAAGTTACTGGCATCGCTAGTCAATAACGATGTTTTAGTTTTGTATTTAATTTCTGCCGCACTGAAAATAATGAACATAAATAATATTCTTGAATAAATATGTATTAAATTATTCTCTTTCGAATATTGCTAGTTGGATATCCTTAAAATAGGTAAATATTATTCGCTACTTCATATACTTCGTATTTCTTAGCAAAATTGTAATTCTCTAAGGCTCGCTTTATGTACTTTATTACGGATAAATTTATACAAACCAATGCGTGCATCTGCTTGGGTTTTTAACTTCGAGCTTTAATTTTGCGTAGGTGTTCTTGCGTATCATGGATTATTTTACAGCTCCATAAAAAATGAATGTACTTTATGGTCGTTTTGGACAATAAAACTTTGATATTTCAGCGGTTCCGTAAATAAAATGAGAGGATAGACTCAAAATAAAATCCATAAGTTTGTTTTATGAATGAAATTATATATTTGTATCTGTGTTTATTTTATACGTGTAATCTTTACGAATTTTTATTTTAAATATTTTTCCTGTTTTTCTAATGACTTCTGTGAAACTTTGTGTATTAACATGAATTATTAAATAAATAAATAAATTCTTATGGTTTAATAATAAGTCGTAGGTACTTATACGCATTACCAGTTCTAAGAAAATATTTCATCGGAAAAGAAAAATTAGTGTTATAGAATATAAGAAAATCAGTGATTATATTCTTGATTAAAATAGATTTTGCTGTGTCCTTTTCTATTTAATTTGGTATTTTATCAGCTGTGAAAAATAAAATCAAAAATTAATTAATGAATCTTTGCGCGAAAACGATTAGTAGAAAGTTATTTTATGAAATTTGGTTCCAAAAATAAACAATTTTGCACAAAAAAAAATAGAAAATGCATACTTTTGATTATTATGCTTCCATATCTAGAGAAATCATAATTATATTCATTCTATTATTACCTTTTTCTTTTTTTAAAATATTTGAAGCCAAAAGTTATCCTAGTTCTTGGAGTAAATCGATACACATCATTTACCGTTTAATGAAATCTGTCCCTTTTAATTTTTTTAGAACACTATAAGTGAACTAATTTTTTTAAATTTTAAATATTATTTGAACGTGTAAAGTGTATTAGTTGTCCGAAAAACTGTTGTAATGTTCAGTTGTTAGTTACCTAGTCTCCTTAATTTTTCCGGTGATACAGGAATATATAGAATTTTCATAAATTTGAAATGTAATTATTTTTTCATTTATTTTTCACAAGTATTAAATATCCAGTTAAATAAAGAAAGAAACTAAAACTAAGCCACAAGCTTTAGACAATAGAATATTGCTAGTTATCAATTTTTAATAGGATCCAGGAGTGTAGAGCACTGTAAGTAAATAAAAAAATTGCCTGATGCTGGCAACATTGTGTAAAAAAAGTTGAATGGGTAAAATAAAATGTATTTTTGACTATCAGGACTCATTTCAGTACAATTATAAATACCCTTTATGTTATTTTCATTACATTCATATGCTCTTTGTATTCATAAAAGTATATATATAAAAGTTGTAGATATATAAGATGTTGTATATATCACAAATTATGCCAGTTATTAAAAGAATAAAAGGTTTTTTGCTAGACACCATTAGCGGTTTCTAAGATACAGTATACTGAAAACTAGTGTGCCCTTGTGTTGAGAGACATTAAACAACTTGGTTTAATTAGTTCTTAAATAAATTATACCATGTGTTTGTCACTAAAAACCAATAATATTTGTTTAGGTTTGTATTTTAGGGTCATCTGTAAGGTACAATTTTCCTAAGTTTTAATTTTTGTTCAAATATGTTAAGCAATTTAGGATCGCTCTATCAAATTCCAATATAATGTCGATTACATTTGGAAAGAGTAACAATTCAATGACAAATTAAACTCAACATCCTGTATTTTGAAAACAAAAGATGATAGACCCATAGTTTATATAGTTACAAAAATATTAATATTTTTTTAATTTTCTGTTACCTGTATATTACTCTGAACACCGTGTATAATAACTTTTATAAAAAGAATATCAAGCCATAGTTGTTAGTGTTGTGAAATGTATAAATTAAATAAATATATCGAAACTATTTTCATACAACCCGATAACAAGTTTTTTAATGGCATACAAGCAATAATTCACAACGTGCGATTTAGTTGGATCGTTATCTTTAATTTTGATTGGACTTGTGCGTGACTGTGATTGTTACTAAATGTAGATTATTTTTCTAGAACCCATCTTTTGACATTTCAATTTGTCGGAAATCTGAACACATTTTTCTCTAATGTAATGACGACTAACTAACCGATCATGCTCGGTTGAGATTTGTTGTTTATCGGCGTAACAAATCACTGCAGCATGTCTAGTTATGATCCGGCTTGCCGCAACTTGGCCCCTGATGTAAATCCACACTGATGTGATATAAACATGCAATTGATCCGAAGTTTGCACATAACATCATCATTGAATACTTATGAGGTTACGGATAGCAACAAACAATCCATACAGTATTTGTGTACTATCTTTTTTTACTGGATGTCTCTAATTTATCTTGGAGATACAGTTTTGTAAATTTGAAAATACAAGACTAAAATTTAACTTAATTGTTATCCAAATTCAGCTTCTGACCTAATCAGAAAAAACTTTTACAATACTCTCGAGGGACTTAAGATTATATTTTTCTCTTAATAAGTTCTTATCAAGAGTAATATCATATATACCAAATTCCTTGTAGTATAGAAAAAGTAATAATTTATTTTGTATCCTCTCGACTACATCTATACAAATAGTATAAAATGGTCTCCAAATGATTGAGCAGTATTCAAGTTGTGATCTAACGTAAGATATATATTATGAGGAATACCTGCCCAAACATTTATTTTTTGACGATGCTGTGTGTGACAAACTTGTGTCCAACTAGGATTTTCAGTTACCCAGTACCTGCAGATTTGTCTATTTTCGTGTCCATTTAAAACAAAAGTAGCCTCATCAGAAGAAATAATCTTTCTAGTGAAATCTAAGTTTTGATTATTATTCACCTCAATTATCTGCTCACAAACCTGCGTTCTTCGGTCAAAATCGTCTTTTAGTAGTTCATGTATCAATTGAACCTTATGAGGATGATATTTATTTTTTCGGAGTATTTATGACACAGATCCCGATGACAAATTACAATTCCTGGAGATTATCCTAACGGCTACATGGGGATTATTTACAGTTTCTGGTAAAACGTCTAGTTTAGAGTATTCTGATATTTCTGCTGGCCTTCCTTTAGGTAAATCTCTATTGTGGCCGTGCTCAGCAAATTTCAGTTCAATTTTGCTGACAGTAGATCTAGTAATTGGAAGTCGATCGGGATGAATTACATTAAATAAATTGCACACTTCTTGTTGAGTACGCACTCTGTCTCCAAAACCAAACATCATAAGTACTTCAATACGCTATTTCTCAGATAAATGCATTTTTAAAATGAAACGTAAAACTGACAAAATGACACTGACAAACTAAACGCCGGTGATGGTTTGGTTTTTATTGCCACAAAATACTAAGTATATCAAAATGGTCTAGGGATCAAGGAATGAAAAACGATTAATACGAAGAAAATTGTTTTGTTTAAGATAAAATTTGGCATACCAGGTTGAATTTGTTGGCTTTTAAAAAAATTTTCAAGATTGTTCAATTTAAACATTTTATTTAATTACTTGTGTGTATTTCAAAATATCAATTTTCAAACGTCATTACCTACTACGAAAACCGCTGATTTCAGAGATAAGGTATGTTATACAAAAAGTGTTCAGAATTTACCGTACAATTAAAAATGGCATAATATACAGGGTGTTCCGTTAAAAAAATCAATGGCATCCTGTATACACCCTGTATAGAATTTTTTATGTCAAAAATCCGCAGCTAAAAATACTAATGGACGTGTCCGAGCGTTTTTCCACAAAATAATTACCTGAATTTTAAACGAATTTATTCCTTTCATCATGAACGCACTGTATCTATTAATTCCCATTATTTGATTGGCAGAAATATTGTTACAAATAGAGTATCTTACAAATATATTTTTTTGATGCCTACTGTGCAAAACCATACTTATCGTATCAACTTCAACGTCACCTGTTACATGGGTGTTGTATAATAATGAAAACGTAATATTGACAGTTGGTAGAAGGAAGCACAAAAACAAGCGCTTGGGTGGGGAATTCTGGAAGGAAGCCTAAATAGTGGAAGTGTGGAGATGAGAGTGAAAAGTAAGACGATCGGCGGGCAGTGTGGCAAAGTAGTGAAAAATTAAAAGTGTTTAACCGGTATTAGTTAGCAGGTAATTATTATCTAAGTACTTTGTTGTTAATTGTTCTATGTAATCTTATGATTGTGATGATTATAGATGTTTCATGATAATAATTCTGTATATGTTTAGCCTTCATTGTCTTATGCTCAGGGGCGTATATTTTTCTAATATAAAATTGTTACAATTATCGTGACTGCCCGGATATTGCAATAACAACTCCTTTGTTTCACATTTAACTTGTCATTTAACTCATGATTACGTTGTTCGAAAAACAAGTAATAAAGCATTTCTTGTTCTCACTTTATGTCATACGCACATAAGAGCCCTGTTGAATTTACTAACATTTTCGCCCGTGAGGAATGAATCTGTAAAAAGAATAATTGAATACACAAAAAAAGAAATGCTCTGAATTGCCTCCCGTATGGGACTCCAGTACCTTGAATTTTATTGTATTTACTTGACGTTTTCCATGCATTGTATTATGTCTCAGGAGAAATGAAGCATATTATTGTTGTTATTATTATTGTTGTTGTTGTTATTGTTCTCTTTTCATCAGCTGCTCGATATGTTCATTAATTCAATGTCCTTCCTATATGCTACTGAAGTCCTGCTCACTAAAACGAAACATCCTGTATATATAAGCGAGTAAGGTTAATATATAACCCTGTGTTTTGTAAAAAAAGATGTCTTGGAGTTGTTTTCTTTATTTAATATTAAATAATAAGTTACATAAATAATAATTAATTTCCTTTTACCACCCAATATTTCATTGTGTGTTTTCCTTTCGATACACGCCGAAAACTTCATTTTATTCGGCTAGACAAATGTCGTTTTAGACATTTGAAATATTAGGGGTAGGTACCAAATAGCGCGTCGGCTCACTTTCGGTAAAATAACGTCACTTTGTCCTCTTTATAGCTACACATAATGTCCCAAAATCGCTGTGACCGTTATGAAACTCAACTGTAACAAATCAGCTAACTGGCAGTATTTTCCGCGTCGCCTCCATCCTTGCTACTTTGTAATTTAATCCTTTTTTGTCACGCAGGGGCATTAAAACACATCACTTAAGTTTAGCAAGGGCTCGCAGGTGTCAGGTACCGAAGCGCGGGGTTACCGTTTTGTTTCAGATGAGAGACAGGTTTTTATGCCTAAGTAATAACGGTTAGGGCTTTTTCACACGGGCGGTTTTTACCGGGCGGTTTATTCGCTGTTGTACAGTCCCTCGTTATCAAAGTACGTACGATTGAATGCGTGTTTTCACACGAAAACTGAAGCAGTGAAAACGTCACTCGTTAAATAAACCGCCAGTTTGAAAGATCGCTTAATATCCGTTGTTGTTTTATTTCGAACTTTTAGTGCCTACGCAATAACGGTTAAGGCGAGCGGTTTCTTCATTGCTTCGTAAAGTTTTCATCCTCTGATTTAACAATGTAGGCTTATGAAAACATACATTTAATCATTTGTTATTTAGTAGCTGATAGAGTGGTGCAAACACCGCTCGATAAAAAACTGCCAGTATGGAAAAACACTTTGTTGCAGGAAGTTTTTCCCGCCGGCCGGCATCGGCAGTCTTTCGCATACTTATTAATCAAGCTATTCGTTTATTGTTAACAATTAGGGGTCTTTTATTCATTTATCGTTCAGTTTTTTGCTTTTCCTGAAGAGTCCTTTTAAATGCATACTTACACATACTTATCCGTAAAATACATTTATGTGTGTGTATGTTAAGTTATTTAATAACTGAACTAGAGGCAAAAAAGTCGAAGAAAATAACCGCCAATGTGAAACACTGGTTTTTCCTAGCAGAGTTTTGGCGTATACAGGGAGCAATGGGGCCGTTTGGTTTCTTTTCCAATCGACAGTATCGCTGATGCATTGCTTCAATTGGAAAATTGCTCGGTTGTTGTTTAATTTTCAATTTGAATTGCTTTATTTGTTCCTAAGTAATGACACATGTAGTGTCAAAAATTTGATGTTTAATTTATTTTAACGAAAAATACAAGCAGCGGCCTAAACATGTAATCGCTGAATTTTATTTCAAGGTATTACTTATTTCTATTTAACTAGATATTGAGAACAATTGACATAAACAATTATAGCTTCATTAGCTGTTTTTATAATTAAAAAACTAAACAGTTTATTTTACTGACACTGACAATACATAATTAACAAATTAAAAGCAATGAATGTTGGCTGTTATAATAATTTTTAACGAAATAATCATGATTAAGGGTTTAATAAATATAAAAGTTTAAGGTGATAATAAATTTTTCTGTAGTATTCGCAATGTGAATGTGTGAATGTACAACAGTTTTAACATTTCTTTCCAGCTACTCAGAAACACTTTGTTCATATCTCTAAGAATAAGATCCAGCGCACTAACATTTAAAGTTGGTGATATGTTACGTTTTAAAGACATAATTTATTTGATATCATATATATTCAATGGATTCCTATCTAGTTTTTCGGAAATCCCATAGTCTTTCCTTGTTTTCATTTCTGCAATAGTGCTATTCACAATTTTCCATACGGATTACAGCGGAATTTTTGTGAATGTTCGAATTTCGAAGTTGTTGCCCTTAACTTACTTTATTACACCAAGGACGCCACTTATTATAATAATTAAAACTATGTCCGGATAAGATTATTCCATGGAAGATATCTACCTGAGTAATATATGTATTGCACAACTGAATTTTACAACGCGTAACTGAACTGAGGTCGACGCCAGTCCTTACTCTCTTAAATCTATGAATTTACTTGCTTTACATTGTGATCAAATAAGAAATTGGCGATATTCGCAGTTTTCGAACAAATGTAATGAAATTAAACTTTTCTTTTAATAAACATTTGGATATTAGGATAATTAAATATCTAAGCATGTATCTTGTCAAAGTGATACACTGAAAGAAATGGGCTTATTAAACTGTTTATCTAGAATAATGTGTATAGCGCATATTAAAACTTTTATAACCAATATACAACTTTTATTAAAAAAAGCAATCATCTCCATACTCCTTATTCAATGAGTTTAACTGGAAGGTGCTTAATACACCTTATGCATCTATGAAATAAAGGTTATAATGAATTACTTATACATTATTAGGTGTTATAGACTTTATATTCCAGTTGTATAGTAGGGAAGATTTGTTGTATAAAGACCAGTATCCGAATTTGTATATAACAATTGTATTAACAGAATTATTCGTTCTTATACTGAATATGTTTCCGTTTTTAACGTGTAAAACGCATCTTATAATGGTTAAGTGATCGTCACCTCTCGGTGCATAATCGGTTATGATCGTTGTTAAGTTATATTCATAGTCTTGTAATAATAATCATATGTCAGACCCGAGAGCGAAGTGCGCCGACTCAATAAGAAACCTGGCTATTCCAGCCGCTGATTTAGGGTTCGCCGCACGAGCTCATCCCTTCTAAGATTTCAGTAGCATGCTATGCATGAAGCAGAACGGTACTCAACTATCTTATACAGTCCACTTTTATTGTCCATACATGTTCAATCATTGTCAAAATAAACACACAAAACCACAACGTCTTTATTATCTTTACTCAAGAAGAGAAAATACAACAATCGTAAAATTTCCGACAGTCCGCTGTGCATCGACTTACACACGTCTAGTTTGATGAAAATGGACAGTATATGCACATGTTTTGTGGGATACATGATCATATCGCGTTGTGTGAAATGGAAAATTATTATGTAAGTATCTAACTGTTTTATGGCTTGTAATTGTTTTGTTTTTTCAAATGTAAATCTTGTCTAAATCTTAAAAATTATTATTTTGTAGGTCCTATTAGAAATCGCTGATGTTAAGTTTTACATAAGATGGAGGAACAGAAGGTTAACGGTGACAAAGAAGAGCATGGGTATAAAGTCAATCAACCAGAGGAAATAAAATTATATGGAAAGAAGCTCAACCTTTCTGGGGATGCTTCATTCTTAAGGTGGAAGAGTTATAGTGCAAATTCTCATGTAATACAAGAAAATACGGGTGCATCGTTGCTAAGAAAATAAACTGGACAGTTTTGGGAGCGATTTGTCATCATTTTTAATGCTTAAAAGTATGTTTTATGTATGTTTACATTAGAACCTTAGCTTGTAATTACGGTTATCCAATAAAATTTCTGAAAACTTAATGTCATATATTTTTAACTCATACAGAGTATACAACAGTTTAATAAATGTATTATTATAAAACTTATAACCAATACGCGTTTTATATCCAATATTCACCTGTTTAACTGTCACATATAGTATACAATGGTCTTATAATGGCATATAGAATTCCAATTAAGAATAAAACGCATTTCTTTCAGTGTATCTTGATATGATTTATAAAAGAAGAAGCCGTTTTTCCTTTTTGCTACAGAATTAATCTTCTTAATCATCCAGACGCCACATTTTTTAAATAAAATGAAGTATCTGAATATATCACTACAACATTTCCAGATTAGTTTTCACTGGAGCGTTACGTTGCCGTAAATCTTGAAACAAAAAACGTGTCCTTTGCCCCAGGGGTCTTTAGCTGCGAATTCTCTACAAAAAAAGGAATTAATTGTGGTCTAATAAAGCTTGTAAGGTGATTTGGCAGTGTATAGCAAATGTACACTGAAGGAAATGCACTTTATTCTTTATTAGAATTCTATATGCCGTTATTAGAACATTGTATACTATAAGTGACAGATAAACAGGTGAATATTGGATATAAAACGCGTATTACTAACACAGTTGTATAGTGACTATAAACCGTATTCTCTTAAATTATTGTATAACTGGTATACAACGTTTTTTATACCCTTTACGAAATGATAGCAATAACTGTTATTAAAGTGATCCATATCGTTATTAGAACATTTAGTACTAATTATAAGTTTTATAATAATAAATGTATTACACTGTTGTAATGAGTTAAAAGCATATGACATTGCATTTCAGAAATTTTATTGTAGAACTGTAATTACAAGCTGAGGTTCTAATGTAAACATATAACAAACATTTAATTAAGTATGTATTAGAAATGATGACAAATCGCTCCCAAAACTGTCCAGTTTATTTTCTTAGTAACGATGCACCCGTATTTTCTTGTAGTACATGAGAATTTGCACTATAATTCTTCCACCTTAAGAATGAAGCATCTCCTGAAATGCTGAACTTCTTTTTTTCTAATTATATTTCCTCTAGTTGATTGACTTTACCCATGGTCTTCTTTGTCACCGCTAGCCTTCTGTACCTCCATCCTATGCTCAATATCAGCGGTTTCTAATAGGGCACACAAGATAATAATTTTTAAGATTTAGACAAGATTTACATTTGAAAAAATAAAACAATTACAAACCATAAAACAATTAGACACTTCCATAATTTTCCACTGCATACAACGCGATATGATCATGATCCCACAAAACATGAGCCTATACTGATTATTTTCATCAAACTAGAAGTGTAATAGTCGAAGTCGATGCACAGCGGACTGTCGGAAATTTTACGATCATAACCGATTATGCACCGAGAGGTGATGATCACTTAACCATTATAAGACACGTTTTACACGTTAAAAACGGAAGCATAATCATTATGAAACCGATTAATTCTTTTAATACAATTGTTGTATACAGATTCGGATACTTGTCTTTATACAACAAATCTTCCCTACTATACAATTAGAACATAAAGACTATAACACATAATAATGTATAAGTAATTCATTATAACCTTTATTTCATAGATGCATAAGGTGTATTAAGCACCTTCCAGTTAAACTCATTGAATAATGAGTATGGAGGTGAGTGATTTTTTTAAATAAAATTTGTATATTGGTTATAAAAGTTTTAGTATGCGCATTATTCTAGAGAAACAGTTTAATAAGCCTATTTCTTTCAGTGTAGTCATGAGCGTAGTTAAAAAGAGATACGTAAATAGTTAAAAATAATTTGTTATTTAAAATTAATGTCGATCTTCCAATAGTTTCTAACTGTCATAGTAGGTATTTAACTTATAAACATAAATTGAATTGAAATTATAATGAATAATAACGTTTCCAGTTACATGAAAACAGTATTAGTAACATCAGTAATATTAAATCGCATAATCAAATCTCGTTAAACATTAATGTCTTTTAATTATATGATGCAAATAACATTGTTAACGGCGTGGGTAATCAGTTTTAGTGGTCGTGTTGTTTAAAAAATTAAACAGTAACTAACCTTGTTCTCCTCCATGTTTCATTGATGTCTAACAAATGACTTGCATTAAACTCCTGCGGCACATCTGCGAACCATTTGCGACGTGGCGCCACGATGTGCAGCAGGAGGGTCAACCTCAGTTTTATGAATCATTTAATCTTAAACTTTTTTGTTCATTCTGTTTTTTTTTATTTAAATAATAAAACTTTCAGTCTTTAGACTTCCAGTCTAAACAGGCCTTTACAATTCATGTTTGAAAATATTAAAATTAAAATTTTCTTTATAATTTCCTCAGTTTCCAATTAAGATTTTTCGTAACTTTTTGAGGTCGTAAGTCACTTCTGTCGATTTCGATTCTCATTAGGAGATGTATGGCAAAGGTGCGGTTACCCGCATGTGCTGACTAAACGCGCTACGAACGGATTCACTGGCATTGATGTGGTCTCCCAAATGCTGATGATTAGAGGGACAAATAGCACCTAGGGGGACGTATGTGCCGCGGTGACGAACAATTGACGCACATCGTGTGCGGCCAAGCGAATCCTGGTTAACAATGAAAGCGCGTGTGTATGGCCACCACGTCCTTTTGTCTCTGAAATACACGCATTTAGGCATTGCCATGAGCAGTATTTTTTTTGTAGGAGATAAAGAAGTTCAAAGACCTTTCCAGTGTTTATATATAAGAACCGAATAATCATGAATTGTAGTCCTCTTTACGGATATAATACAGAAATCAAAATAATTAGTTTGTTGCCGGTTTACATTAACAAGTTAATATTATCAACTCAAATGTAACTTTTGTAGGCTTCAAATGTACACTGTTCTGATTTTTAAGTAAATTTTTTGTAAAATATTTAATATTGTATGGGAATTATCCAAATTCTTGGGACTAACATCCCCAAAGGCCAAAAATGTCGGGAACACAGTGAAAACTCCCCTTTTTTGGGGGTGTAGGTATTGTAGTTGACATTGTAACTTGCAACTACACGTGGTTTTAGAAGCGGTTAATTTTTGTACGACTTTATACTTTAAAAACACTGTGCTTTGATAGCTACGCAGGAAAATTCCTTGAATGAAAACCACCCCCAAGAAGGGGAGTTTTTTCTGTGTTCCCTGCAGTTTTGCGCAATAAGGGCCACGGATTCGTACTCAACACACAAAAACTAATCAATAAAATCGCATTGCACACTTTCCCCTGGATAACCCAAAAAAATAACTGCATATCAATTATATTGAAATAATTCCTTCTCAGGGGTTATGTAAATAGATCCCTTCTTAGGAAGGATTGAGAGGGTGGATTGGTGTTTTTTGTGTAATTTTTCTGCTTAGCTATCAACATACAGTGTTTTTAAAGTAGGTATAAACTCGTACAGAAAGTTAACCGCTCCTAGAACCACTTGTAGTTGCAAGTTACAATGTCAACTCCAATACACGCTCAAAAAAAGGGAGTTTTCACTGTGTTCCCGACATTTTTGGCCAACAAGAATGAAGGATACGTATTCAGCACCCCAAAATTAGTAAAAAAAAGGAGCATTGCACACTCGGATGGGCAGAAAATGCCCATTTTTTAACATTGTGTTTATACAAGGTTATAACATTTTAATTGCCCAATACAGGTATCTTTCGTATTTTAAGAGATAGAAAAATGGTTAAATGAACAAAAATGTGCAGAATTTTATGCCGATCACGGATTCGCTTTTAAATTTACAAAATACCCAAAGGTTCAGAAGATATTCGAAGAAAACCGATTTTATACCTACTATTCCTTTGTTTAGTAGTAATTCACTTGTTTTTCTCAAAATTATAAGGCAAAAATGTGTANCTAGACATCGAGTTTATATATCGAATATATCCATGTGTACATACCATTAAAGCAGTGTCCTTATGATCTAACGAGACATCAAAAGATGGTTGTAATTAATAATGTAGTGAACATGTTTTTATCTATGAGTAGTGTATGCAGTCTAGTGCTATATGTAGGTACATCATGCTTGGAAAAAATTTTTAGCTAGAGCACGATAACATTCAGTGAGAAAATATCATTCGCGTGGAAATAAGAAACTGAAATGTTAATGTCGAAATTGGAAGCCTTCCTGAATTACATTTAAGTCTAATATGTATAACAGTTTCGCTGGAAATATAGCCTTTCCAAAATATGTGTCCTGTTTGTTAATAAATGGTGATACTATAACTAATTAGTTAGACTTTGACATACGAATTATAACTTTAAATCCACCATTATGCGTGTAGCTATGCGAATCCAGTTGTTTCATTTACACGAAAAACTGTCCATATATAGGGTATTCACAAACTTGGAGAATATACCTATTTGAAAAGTAAATATATATAGATGCTAAAATATATTTTGCTTATATAACTCTCGTTTTTAATACTTACTGCTTATTACAATAATACGAAGAAACATTTTTGCAATCGCTGATTCCATGATAGCACGCCTATGCTTGTCTGTTTACAAATGTTTTCACAAATTACTGTACAGGATTATTCTTATAATATTCTGCCCCATTAGATAATGGTTTGGTTTGTATCTTCAAAATGCAATAATTTATTAATATATTTATTCGAAATCGCAGAAAAGTTTCCCAAAATTTTTTATTTACCATTTCCTTATCTTTCTATTTTTTTGCTGAAATATTTTAATACATTATTGCATAACGAAGATATAAAACAAAACTTTTTTTTAATAGAAAATTCGGTGTATTTGTCACAATACTTTGCTTTATTTACTGATCCCCCACAATGGATAAAGTCAATATTGCCATGGAACGAATGCATATTCATGCTTTTTCGCACATTTTTAAATAATTTATTAAAATATTCATATTTTTAAATCGGTACATTCTTTATGATGTATAACAAATTAATTAAGTTTGAAACTAAATTAAATTGTCTTCTGTTACAATCACGTTAGAAATAAATCCTGACGTTCGAAAATAAAGTGTGGGTGGTATAGAAATAGCACCATAAATAATGAATTAGGATTACGAAGCTAAATAACTTACCTATAATTTCACCTCACACTTCGAATATGAAGAAAAATTGATGATTCTAAGCTTTTTCTCTGACTGATATGTCTGCTCAATTTAGAACACATTAATCTTTCTTGTCAAATTTAATAATTCACAAACCAATTTATATTGAGACAGTCATTTATTGTCTTTCTTTGTGGAAGCGTATCTTGAATCAGATATCCAAGTAATTTTTAAGGTTGTTTTACTCTGAAACTGAAATCGTAGTTATGTTTTTTAAATCGTAACTTGAAACTATGTTAAATCAGGCATTTCCAACGCGAGTTTAAAATAGATGTTTGGATGGGTGTTATTGATCGGTATTTAATTGGTCCAGTTATTTTACCGAAGCGACTAATAGACCAGTGCTTAAGCCTTCAAAAATGGTAAAAAGTGAAAAAAAATTGTAGTAGGATGAAACCCATTGGAAAAGGAAGAGCATATAACAGAAATGAAAAGAAAAATAATTTACGGGCGATCTGAGGTCGGGAAGGGGAAGGGGGTGAGTTTTTAAGGGTAACTATTTTTACATAACCTCAAAATTTATGTGAAAAATTCAAAAAACCAAGTTTTTGGTTTTTTATTTTTATCTTTTACAAACAAATTTTTTTTTCACGAAATTTGGTGAAAACTTACCTATTTATGTCCCAAACACGCTGTAATTTTTTTGATTTGAAATATTTATTTTTTCACCTTATTTTTACTTAATATCGAAAAAGCACCCTAATTTTCAATCGAAAATTCTCACGTCAAAATATCTGCTTTTTTAAAAACGTCGGTGGGCTTTTTCTTCGTTGAAATCTCTACTTTCTGATGGTGTAAAAAAAATATACATTACTATGGTAAGTTTTCTCAGGAAATGCAAAGAAACGAAAGAAGATTCTACAACTTTCTCAAAATATTGTAGATGTCTTATTAAATATTAACTTTATTAACTTATTTGGTTGTTAATTATAATAGTATATTTCGACTTGTAATTTTTTTGTTTATCAATGTAACATGGAATCTTACGTTTTTCGAGTAATTAAAGTGTAAATTTTAATAAATAGCTCAAAATTGTACATAATGATTAGAAAAAAATTTTCGGATTCTAGTTCGTTTCTTTGCATTTCCTGAGAAAACTTACCATAGTAATGTATATATTTTTTTACACCATCAGAAAGTAGAGATTTCAACGAAGAAAAAGCCCACCGACGTTTTTAAAAAAGCAGATATTTTGACGTGAGAATTTTCGATTGAAAATTAGGGTGCTTTTTCGATATTAAGTAAAAATAAGGTGAAAAAATAAATATTTCAAATCAAAAAAATTACAGCGTGTTTGGGACATAAATAGGTAAGTTTTCACCAAATTTCGTGAAAAAAAAATTTTTTTGTAAAAGATAAAAATAAAAAACCAAAAACTTGGTTATTTGAATTTTTCACATAAATTTTGAGGTTATGTGAAAAAAGTGTAAATACAAAAGTTGTAGATCTTTTTATTACCTACAACTTTGTCATTTAACTTTTTTCCATAAGACTTGTAGTTTTTCTGCAAATCAAGAGAAACCGTTTTTTACCCTTAAAAACTCACCCCCTGCCCCTTCCCGACCTCAGATCGCCCGTAAAATATTTTTCCTTTCATTTCTGTTATATTGTCTTTCTTTTCCAATGGGTTTCATCCTACTATAATTTTTTTTGGTTTCAAAAATTATCGACCCTGGTCTAAAATGGCGGAGCATATTTAGAAATTCTCCAAAACACTGTCCCGGATCTACTTGACGAGGTGCCACTACAACAACTCAGACTGGCATTAAGTGAACGCATTTTCTTGTGTCTTTGTAAAAAAAATTGTTTCCGTTGCTCAGTGAAAAATTGGCGTCTTATAGCCTGCCAGATGATTCCAACAAAAATTAATATCTGTCATTTATTGTGCCATAAAAAAATCGATGGATAAATTCTATTATGTTAAATCTTTGACACTTCTACGTGTGAATTAATAGCTTCCCGTGAAAGGGAAAGGATCATTTAGTTTTTATATAACGGTCTATTTATTTGAATATTTTGGGCCCTGAGCCGAGGGTTTTTGTAGGATGATAAATGAATGATATAAAACAGCAAAAGTATTCATGGTTTTCACGGGACTACTATTTTCTTATTGATGGGGAGCGAAGATAATTAATTATCTAATTCTGTAGGTCCGACTTTTGTTGCTAAAATTTATGGAGTGCGGAAAAATTTAATTTCTAATAATGGAGTAATTTTACTCCTCGTTTTTCCGTGTGAGGAAAATCTGACTAATAAATTTTATTAGTTTCATTCGGACAGCAATTGCTCTTTGTTACGCATGAGGTGCATTTTTCTTAGGGTGGGTAAGTAATACCCTCTAATTCTTAAAATAACACTAATACACTATTATTTAATCTAGTGACGTTTTCAGGTGACACTATCAACTGTAATTACTGAATTTTGTTTTAGGGGAAAATGTTAAAACAATTTAAATTCGAATGTAAATAGTGACTTAAATTAAATCAGCCTGTTTGTATTTTCCGACTGATTTTTTTACATAGAGGATTGTCGATAATCATTAGATAATTTTACATTCTTTGTAGTAGCATCAAATGTTCTTTCAAATATCGCTCAATTTTACTCCTTTACGTGACAATAGGGGCTTAACTTCCTTGGATCTCATTTTATGGTATACATTCATAAGTGTATGTTCATTTTATAGTATATGTTGCTTGTCTCCAATTTATCTGATTCTGATGTACTTTCTTTTTCCAGTAAATGATTTTGGCGTATATCTTGATCACAAATTTAAGTTTTACTAACCACATTGATAGCATAATCCAGTCGCCACAATTAGAATCACCTATGGTTTTTCTGATATTCAACCATATATGGTAGTTATCAATGCTGCGAGTATTCTCCAATTAAACCTTGAAAATACTTTTCAAAATTACTTTTATCTGGATAGGATGGAATTTATCCTTATATACCTAGGCATTCCACACAATATAATTTACTCGTTTACTAATGTTTCAAATATTCAGTCTAGAACAACGCAGAAATATGCTCTCTGTAATGTTTCTTACAAAGTTTTACATTGAATGTATGTCTGCTCAGAATATTTATCTTTATTGCATTTTCAAGTACAGATCTACTAATCAGGCAACTCGTAGTTTTCATTTATTTTACTTACCTAGAGCCACAGTCCGTACAATATTTGTTGAGATCGAATTCCAAGGAGATCCCTGCGTTACTTTCTTAGAATTAAACGCATTCGACACCCGAGGTAGAAAGACGTTAGCGGAAAATTTCAACGCATGTTCCTGCTGCGGTAATCGACACTCTAGGTAGAAAGACTTTGTTGGATAATTTCAAGGCACGCCCCTAACATGGTAAATTGTTGCAGTAGTTCCGACAACAGAACTTTATTGACTTATTCTTTTCTTGAAATACTATCTCAACAAATATCGCAGAGTTTGTAAAACAAATTTATAAAATTTTTCGCCATTACATCAGATGTGTTTCCTTTGTAATATTACGTTGTTACATTTATATAAGTATTTATTCATTATTGTATGCTTTATTTTCCATTTTCTTTTTGATTTGTAATATTTTCTTATGTTTATTTTAATTAGTTGATATTTTATTCACTTTGTAAATGGATTTTCTGTTGGGTGACTAAATAAATAAATAAATGAATAAATAAATAAATATGAAATATGTTATTTTGAAGATTAAATTTTTACAATCAGTGCTCAGAGTTAATTAGGAACAGCATTTTGTGATCAGGTATGTTTAAGAAATGTGTAAATCGTTATTAGTCCAGGTGGTAGAGCATTCGAGGCGTTTGTATTTAAAATCATCTATTTTGTTGTACAGAAAAATCCCAAACATTATGTAGAATAAGAATTCGAGTTTGTCTATTTCTAAAAATCATTGCTAAATTCAGGGGAACAACAAACATACAAAAAGAACGAAAACTTACCTGTTTTTCGACATATTTTTCCCTATAACATTGAAAGTAAGCCCTAAATAAAAAACAATCGTTCTTTATTTTTTGTTTATTTGACGATTTTCTATAAAGCTACACTGACGATTTTTTTTTAATTGGATATAACAAAATGAGAGGAATACGAATATGTCGTCAAAAATCATTCTAATAAATAATTTTCGCAGAAATTTTGAGTTTAAACAATTATGCTACTTTCGTTTACTTTTAAAAAATAGTTATATTATGGCAATCAAGTTTTATTAGTTTGTGTTCATCAATGCATTCCACGAAATTCACGTTTTAATTATTAAATAAAAAAAATATATTTTTTCTTATTTTAACGATCTCTCTGTTATTGAAGTATGTTAAAACTTTGCTATAAATTATTATTAATTTTACGCTTCTATATCTCAGAATCCACACAGTAGGATGCTGTCGTATTTGACTAAAAAGCAAGGGGTTACGACGTAGTTTTTATGTGAACAAGATTTTGTCGATTGCATAGAAAATTCCTTGGGCAATAAATAATTGTTTATTGAGCAAAATGTTGAAAAATTCTAAATGGTTATAAAAGTGTAAATATCGGTATTTTTAGTACATATTGATCATTGTTTATTATCTTTCTAAACCTTAATTTAAACAAAAATTTTAGGGTATTTAGGGTTTCATCAATATTTATAAATATTCACTTTTTAAACTTTTAAAAAATTGCTTCAGATATACATATGATTTTCTACTATTTTTCGCCCATTGTTAATGCACTTACTTTATAGAAAATCGTCAAATAGAAAAATTAAATAATTACTTTTTTGATTTCGGTACTGCTCTATCGCCTGGACTATATTGAATTTTTCATTATTCGCAATATATAGTCCATTGCAATTCAAAGTAATTCTTTAAATCTACAATGTACCCGGCCTATAAAACCGCCGTAATATTCTGGGCTATTAAATTCCTCCGCTGGTTGCTTCCGACCCTATTATAGTAAAACTGTTTACGTATAACCCGACAATACACTTTCCTCGTACTGATTTATGTTTCCAAACATGTTTGCTCACAGAGCTTTTAGGGTTGACACAAATTTCCGAAGAAAATCCACACAATGACAGTTTTCTGGGGTAATTTTCCACACCGAACCGTCAAAATATGTATAATTATAACGTTTCCTCATACGGCACATGACATGAAATTGATTTTAGCGAAATCTGTAATCTAAATTAAATTTACCGTCATATGCCGGCTTATTACGTCGAATATTAGTTTGCGATTAAATTATTTTGAAGCTGTACTCGAATTCCGCTTTATTTTAGTTAAATAATGTCATATATGTATTTTCGACCGATCGTACTGTATTTGGTGTGAAATCTGTAAAGTATATCCAGGTCTACTTATTTTCCACCCTCAGATTGTTTTATTAAAGAAAATAAAAAATTTATCAACGAGTGAGAAGGATCAGACAGGGGTTGGATCTTTAGAAACAGATACTTTTGAATAATTAGAGAAATGTCACACTGAAAAAGCTGTTAAATTTTAAATAATGATATACAGTTATCAATAAATTTCATTGTAGTAACTTCGTAATATACAGGGCCTCCTGAACTGCATATACCAAACTGTACTGAGTAATAGAACGACTCAAAACCAGTGAAGTTTCATATACAGTGTGTCCACGTATGGAATGGAAAGAGGGAAAATAATTTTATTTTTCATTTTACGAGAAAAAGGCGTCCTTGATTAAAATTTTTGATTGTCTTTAAAATGTGGTTGGCATGTAGAACTTTCATCTTGCGTGTACAGACAGGGTGATCAGAATATCGGTAAATATAAAAATCATTCAAGAATAAAAGGCCTTTGTTTTTAACCATACAGAAATATGTTATTAAGAAAAATTGCCTAGAATTGAGATTTATATTATAATTTCAATTCGTGTATGAATCGGCCTACTTTGATAGAAACGCACAGTAATACATTTTTATTGTTCATTTTACGAGGAAAAGGCATTCTTGATTAAAATTTTTGCTTGTCTTTAAAATACATGCATGTACAGGATGATCAATAAATCGGTACCTAAATATAAAAATCGTTCCCTAGTTTATATAAATCAAATTAAAAACAGCGACAATTTAACAGAACCAATTTATTATGGTTAAAATACAGTGTGTCCAAGATAAGGATGGAATAGCATTAGGATCTAACAATATGCCGTTTAGAAAGTTTTAAAATTCCGTGTAGTTCCGGAGATATCCGGAAAAACCCAAAATTTTGCAAAATCGTTTTATTTTTTTCTGGCTTTATTTGAAAACGAAAATTTTTCTTGAGTACGGCTCTAAACGTTTTCAAAATATATATTGGAGGAAGTCAGAAAAAATTTTAAATGTTGGTTAAAACAAGCTAAAAACCTTTTTAGATTACAATAGGAATATCATCTAATTCAGAATTAAAAATGACTAGATTTTGTCATAAAAATAGCAGCGACGTATTTAAAAAATTCACCAGATGATGGCTCCTCGGAGTCGAAACTTCGGATTGCAAAAATGTTGCCGCTATTGGATACAGCGAAAAAGTGGCAATGTAAATATGCAATTTATTTTAAAATTCGTTTTCAAATAAAACCAGAAAAAATAAAACGATTTTGCAAAATTTCTAAACGGCATATTGTTAGGTATAAAAAAAAACTTTTTTTCCTACTAGATAAAAGCACTGCATTAGGCAGCAGAAGAAAAGTTAAGTGTTGATCTGAGCAAATAATACACAAGGGTTGTTAATATAAAAGCTGTAATTAAATTACTTAATTAATTGAAAAGCAACTTCATATATTTCATGGAAATGTTGAAAAATATGTTTAATTTGTATAATTAAATTTATGATACTTTTTGGTTAAAACCAGTAAAATCTAATTAATGTTATCGCGTAATATCTGACGGCATTGTTTTCTCTGAAACTTGGAATATATTTCCACGCTTCAAGATTAATTTATCTAGTTCAGGCAGTCGTATTTTAGGAAATGAGTATAACAACAGAAATATATTATAATACTATAAATAATTATATTTTTTGTGTTTTATTTATTATAATTTAGTTTTGTTTGTTTTGTGTAGTTTATTTAATAAATAATGTTAGGCGCCAATTTATAGTATTAGAAAGATTTGTTTAACATGTGAAATGTATTTAAAATATTTAAATTTTGAATTTTCCTATAGTATTCTTAAAAAATATCACAATAAATTATGTTCTATACTTACCAAGCTAGCTCTTTTTATATGTCACTTAATTTGATTTTGAATCTTTAAATGTAAATTTATTCATTATATATATTTTTATAAATTATTCTCAAATTATAATTTAATTATATTTAAAAAAATTTAATAATTTTAATGACAACTAGACTACTAGTGTACTTTCTGCAAATTATATAATAAAATTTTTATAGAGCATGTTGATATCTCAGTAGTCGGTTCTAAAGCTTTTTGAAATTAATTATGAAGAAAATGTTAATATGTAATTAATTTTGTTTCTTTGCTTTTGTTAAAAAAATAAAATAGTATTGTTTTAATTGAGTTTGAAATTCGTATATTATAATAACAGGTTATAAATTTATAAAATCCTTCCTAATTCCCTATCTAACCTGAGCTAAATTATTGCTAATTACTTATTCTATAAACTTATAGTTTCTTGTTACCTATACTACACTTTTGTTGTCCTTTTGTCTATGTTTTCCTCACTAGTAATGTCCTTCCTGTAATCTCTCTCCTGTCTCTTCTCCTTCCTTTCTTTCACTCGAACTCTCCTCTATTTTGTCTTGTTCTCCTTCTGTGTCCTACTCCACTCCGTTGACTGCCACTGTCTGAATCACCTCCCTGGCTCGTACTGCCCCTTTCCTTTTCTAAATGGCTACGACAATTCAAAATGATGTTTTACTAACCTGACAGTATTATGACTATATTGAGTTATCTGTCAATTTAGACTTCACCCTAATTTTCTTTCCGCCAAATAACTTCTTCTTTCCTAGTTTCTAACTCTCACTGTTCTCTTCTTTCTTTATTGTTTTTTAAATGTCCCACAATAACTTTGTGCTTGATTATTTTTCTTTAATACTCTTCTTCTCCTCAGCACTTATTTTTTCTTTGTAATTCATATGATTTGCTTTTAATCTTCTATATTTTATTTTACTTCTTATTTTAAACTTCTTTTAATTGCTATGATTTGTATATCTTCTCATTCCTCTTTTTAACTTCTTGATTCTCCTCACTATTTATTTCTGTCTCCCTGATCACAATTTTTTTTTCTTATAATTTTCTTTCTCGCCGCAGTCTTATATCTAATTACAATGTTTATTAATATATCGTTTCCAATCTCAACCAATCAGATTATTTTATAATTTATACATTTTTAATTTACCTTTTTTAATACCATTTTATTCTTTTTTAACTACATTACATTATTTTGTGTACACTTTTTATTCTTTTAGACTGAGATTACATTATAATTTTCATATTCCCGCTGTCACCCAAATTATTATCCTTACTATTTTGTCACCATATATCCAGTGTGTCATTACTTGTTGTATTTTAGCTTAACATTTATTAGATTTTATAATTAAAAACTCTTAATTCAATTTCTACCTGTTACAATATATATGTGTATTCAGTATAAAATAATTAAAATATATTACATTAAAATATAGGTATTGGTAGTGGCACCTTCACCATTTTCTCGAAAATATGTAACAATTTTTTTTTCTATTTTATACAAAATTCAAATATTTTATCCGTTATCCGTCAAATTCAGTCAGTCATTTTGAACTTTAGGTATATATTTTAAGAAGCAAAAAAATCGGCTTATAAAAAAAATTAAATAAAAACTCACGAAGAATTAATATCTAGTGTTTATACAAATTCATTTTAAATTAAATGAACGAATTCAGTTATATTTAAAAAGTATATTTATCTTTGAGTAAATAAATATGTGTTTTAATGTACAGACGAAGTCAGAGTGTATTAAAATTTATTAAATATAAGAAAATGCCTGCCAGGACAGCACAACTTTTTCGCCAACAATAAATCATATTTCGGATTAAACCGACCCATAAATTAAAAAAGTCTCCTTTAAAACCCAGCACTTCCAATAGCACGGTGCACATATTTAAAATGGCAATAAAAGCTTCAAAGCATATACCGCGTAATTACTTAACTTTTATAAGAGCGAGTGAGAGACAGAGAACGTCCTTTTATTTAAAATTGGCGCTTTATCAGGAGAAATTGAATTCCTCTGATTAATAGCTTCCTCTGTGCCATACAGAACGCTAGATATACTCATTGGCGCCACTTTATCGCCCCACAGGGTGATAGCAAAACAGTATTTTTTTTTTATTGAACTGAGAGAGATATTATTTAGAAATTGATCAGGTATTATTGGGGTTGTTAGGTTGTCATCCTAGGACAAGTTTCATGACAGTATCAGAAAGTACTTTTTCTACTTCAACTAAAACAATAAGTTATCTACTTACCTTTAGTGAATAAGATCTTAGAAAATATGTTCCTATTCATCGTAAGAAGGTGCTCTCTTGTTCTAAAAAAGTATCTGCTTAAGGCTGTTTTTTTATAGACAAGAAATCGCACTTTCAGTAGGACAGTGATAGAATAAGTAGGACCATTGAAGAAGTGACGAAACGTAACGCTAAATTAGAGCAACTTTAATTGAAAGACTATGGAGAACATATAAACATCAGAAAATGTACCTTCTTTCGTTTGCCCAACAAATTTGTAAAGATACTTATTATTGTGTACCATACGAGATAAATTTTTTTTTTTCTTTTTCATCTTTAATCCAGTTCACCATCTTTAGCAGTTGACACAAAGAGAAGCACGAACCGTTCGTAGATTCTTCGTATAAAATTGTGTGTGCCGCATTCTTCCACAGCAGTCGACACTGCACAGTTTAGGAATTCTTCTGTTGCAGCAAATTCTAGACATTCATTGGTGTTTGGTGTGTGACGTCAATTGGGTTGCTTTTATTTGGATCCGGGTAATTCTGTCGGCACGGGCAAATAGGCGTACTCGCGGGAGAAGTCTGAGGATATCTTTCCGTTAATTTAATTGCGATTGCAATTAATTTATTAAAGATTTTGGATTTATTTTCTTAAAATGCAGATAATTTAAACTCTACAGCGTGTTCTCGTAATGGTAAGTGCCCTCATCTAATAAGACGGGAATATCAGATGATAAAAAACGCGTATGAAGGGCTTATAACGCGAAACCCAAATATGAGTGTATCAGCATGGAGAAATGCGGAAATTATAGACTGGTTAAACTCGAAAAAGATCGAATTCGACGAATCAATGCTTAAACCCGAATTACTGAAAATTACTGAGAGAGAAAAAACCCAATACATTAAGTATGTAGTGGATGAAATGACTGCAGCTCATGGGATTACAGTACTTCGCTTGCCACCGTACCAGTATGAACTAAATCCCATTGAGTTAATCTGGGCTCAGATGAAAAATGGAGTAGCACGAAAGAATACGACATTTAAATTGCAGGATGTAAAATTGCATATTAATCTTGTACGAAGAGATTAATCTAGTTACAGCAGAATCATGGAGTAAATGCATTATGCATGTCCACAAAGAGGAACAACGCATGTGGGATCTCGACACGACAGTTGATATATTGGTTGATTTACTGATAATATCTTTTGGAGATGACAGCAGCTCTAGTGATGAAGGCGACAGTTGTAGTGGTGACAGTGATAGTAATAGAACTAGTGACCAGTAATGTATATGTGCATGGTGTAGTGTATAGTATAACGTATAATAAGTTAGTGTATTGTACAATAAGTGTGAAGTAATGTGTTACCATTATAGTGAAGTGATAGTAGGCAGTATTGTATACTGTGTATGTACACTTAAGCATTAGCACCCATGTAAAATTGTTATTTATTGACCGATTTGTTTCACCTTTTTTTATTTGATAGATCTCAGAAAAAGGAGTAGGTAGAATGTATAATTTCCTTATTTTCGTGGTCTAAGTCATGGCCAACTGAGACGCGTTTTATAGGAAGAAAAAACGAGAAAAAAGTAATATTAGCGATTTTTTTCGACAAAAACTGCACTTTCTTGTTATAAAGTGTAATATCCGCGGCGTGCGCATCAGGTAGGTGTAAGTGGATGGTGGTGGGCCATCGCCGTCCGAAAGGACGGCACTTAACTATTGTGGAGAGGGTGACAGGACTGACAGGTGAGTCTATAAGCTTTTTCAAGTAAATATTCACCGTGAACTTATTTTTTATAATTTTCTGTTCTTTGACCCCTTCTCAAGTAGCACGCCTATGGAATCTGGTCCCTCCTCCCTTACTAGTCCAAGTGCTGGATATGATTCACTGTCAATTTTTCTGGTACACGGGTATAATACACTGAAGAGATATTGTTTCTAACTTGCTTAGATTTTCTAAAATACTGGACAAAATATTGCGTATATAAACGCCCTCTTAAGTAATTCCTTAGGTAATTCTTCTCTCTCATAGCCATAGCCATAGCCATCTCTTAGGTTGTGAAATTAAAATTGAACACACGTAATATGCAGCTTTTGACTTAATTGGCATGGGTAGGTATGTCTTCCTGAAATTAAAATATGAATGCTACGAATTACTACGTTAGCAATACGTCTGTATATTCTAATATTAGCAACCCGTGCACGTCACTAATTGAAATATTTCATGTACAAATGAAAATCGATTCACATAAATGTCATAGTTACTTTGGACGTTATATAAACAACGTATTCCAATTGTTGACACATTTTATCTTAATAGATACGTTTAAGAATAATAAATTTTAGTAAAATGTTCCTATTTATAAACATTGAATTTTATTTTAACAAATAATAATCATAGAAGTTTTTGCAAATTTAAGTTGCATCTCAAAAATTTAATTCATAATCTTGATAATCTATTGTTAATTGTGATATATTCAGTCAGTTTCGTTTTTCACACTGTAGTCGATCATTTCTGATGTTAATGAATGTTTCAACTTGCATGCAGAATCATCCTAATGAAGCGCAATTGAAATGCTTCTGTTGCGGAAGGTAATGTTATTTCTCTGAAAATTTCACCTAAATGTTCTATCAAGTTCTCAGCGGTAGGTATTACTTTACTTCCATAATACGGATAGTTTTTAAATAATTGCTAAATTAACGAAAATAATACATGACAGAAGTGACAGTTTTTGATGATTTATCTAAGTAGGAGTGAACGGAATTCCGTAAAATAATAGGCAAAGCGACAGGTTTACGCAGTGATATTTTATATTTTAACAGAAATAATGCTTTTATTTTGATTTTACTGAGGCTTGTGACATTTTATTGTTTCGTTAAAAATATTTCTTTCTTCCCAATTTAAACACATTCGTAGTTATTCTATTCCTCTTGTGTTAAATGTGAAAAATATTTCTTTCGTCGCTTTTTAAACATATCCCTGGTGTTTTTATTTGCTTTATATTAAAGTTCAAACATATCAAAAGGAGAATGAAGCCATACGTTTTATTTTAGATAAATGAAATATCTATGTATATAAAATTATTTATTAAAAATTCTGTAATTATTCGTTAATAGTTAAATTTCATTATTTTAATGAAGATGACCTAAAAATATATGAATATTGTTTTAGGTAAAGATTGTATCTCTTCTTAAACCATTTTACAATAAAGCTTAAACATGTTAGACATAATTTTATAAATTTATAAATAAAATCGTCGGAAAAAGTTGCCTCATTTGACTCATCTAAAGCAACAAGTTTTATCTAATAATTTTTTTCCAAAATCGGTATTCTGTACTTTTTTAAAATAACGCTAACGAGCTGCCGTTAATTTCGTTTTTAATAGAAAATATTAGATAGACTCTCTGATTCGACATACCGCCTTACAAAAAAATCACCAAAAACATTGAGGTAAGTCTTACTCATTCGCTCGCTAAACACAAACTAAGCGTAGCTGCTGCCTAAAAATTAACAGGTACGTCAGTGACAGTGCTACCAATACACAAAAAAATAATCAACTAGATAGACAAGATACAACACTCACAATTTAAAAGTTCCCTTTACTTTTTCATGCAACTTCGTATATTATGATTTTTTAATGAGTTTAGTGCGTGGTTGAAATGATGACACTTATTTCTAAGACACCCTGTGTATGCGATGATAATTTTAAACTTCATACGTTACCTACTTATACTTTTTCCTTAACTTTAAAATTCCAAGGCTGTATTAAAACTTGTTAGTTTTTTCTCTTATCTAAAGGGATTAAAAATTACTTAAATGGAAAAAGTTTGTTTAAATATGAAATCCTTTAAAACTTTTAACTAAAGTTTTTTGAATATATATTGTCTTAACCCAGGACATACTCCTACTTACCTACAACTTTCGTTTACACTTTTTTACACTTAAATTGAGTCATTAATTATTTAAAACATTATAATATATACTGTACTGTTATAAATATGTATATGATGGACTATAATTTAAAAAATTAATTGTATTTATTGTATATTCACAGTCTAATATTATTTGATTAGTTAACCAAGTTATTAACCATCTCTTAAAATACTGGCCTTTATAATCCTAAACTGTTTTCTTTTCCAATTTCCTTTATCCGTTTTTATTTAGCCGTGCTGTAAAATTCTGTTTTAATAAAACAAAAACAGACATGTGTCACCAATTTCTTAAACAAACAAAATATAACAAATAGATTTTAATACACCTTTGTCGATGCCGCCACCCTTGTTTAAACGAAAATATTATTTTTAGTTGTCAAAATAAAAGATGTAATTTCATGCTGGCAGTCGAAACGATTTATATATGTGAAGTATTCCCTTTCTGAGAGGTGATGAAAAGAGGTTTCTAAAAGGCTATCATCGCCCACTGCAGTTCCAACACTAAATCCTTGAAAAATTCAGTCAGGTCTTTACAATTTCCCAACGCTTGTGAACAGGACCCTAAAATAGGAAATAGTTTCGATAGCAATTGACGGCGTGGCTTCGAGTGTATGATTTCCGTCATATTATGGAAATCCAAGTGTGTGGCTCTACAGAATTTCAACACGCTCTTCCTTATGAGCAAGTCGGCGACAAAAATGTGACTCAATTGATAAATCAATATTACGGATACTCAGAAATGGTACAATCTCCAGACTTTTTGTTTAAATGAAATTTGTCCAAGTGTCTATAGGTTGATTTAGTCAATTAGAATGAAAAGGGCATATATCTTGCTACAATTGTTTTATAAGGGAAGATGTCAAATATCGAAAGCATTGAAATTTTAAATGAATGAATTGAATTGAAAAATGATTTCTTTTTTATAAAGAAAATACATGACCTAATCAATGCTCCATCGTTTACGATTGTCTCACAATAATCTAACATTTTTTATTCTACGCCAAACCCGGTGATTTGAAAGTGAAGAATTAACTGTCAATTTTAAAGTACTACACGTCATTGATGGAGATTCTTCGAAGCTTGTTCAATAGAGAGCGAACGAAATGGACATTTGATCTAGCAAGATCAGGAGAATATTGCAGGCATTATCATGCTGCAAAATCAATTTTCCACCTGCATTTTTTATTGCCTTGCGGTCTCAAGACCACGGAATTTTTAGTAAGAATCTGCTGTCCGCCTGGGAAGCAGTTCATAGTAAACAACGCTTTTTTATCCCACCAGATGCACAACATCAGCTTGTATGGATGGATATCACTATTTGCTTTTCTGTTAGGGCTAGGACATTATTTTTTGTTCTTGGTAATATGTCGAGTAAAAAATTTTCGATGTTTTTGAAAACGTAAACGCAAACAGGCACAAACGTTGATACGCTAACATTTGTTGTTTCTGTTCAATATATGCAGTATAGTCTTTCCGAAGTCAGTTGAACATGCATAAAAACGCCTAGCAATAAAATTTAATGAATTTTATAGGCGTGCCTAGAAAAGTTTTCTGCTAAAGGTAAAAATAATATTAATTTGTTTATACTGTGTAGAAAATTTCTGTTATATATTCATTTGACCAACAACATATTTTATTTATGTCCTCCAACAATTTTGTTATATTGATGGTAAATTTTGTTCATGACATCAAAAAACATTTACCTTTTTATTAAAATATATTATACTGCTCGCCAAGAACCAACGGGAAGGTATGAATATATCCTTGCCAGGAAAGAATGAGGAAAGGTTGTTAGTTTAGGTTAGAAAAGTTACGTATTAAATAAAAATGATCAACAATAAAAGAGTTCCGCATTGTTGCACTGCACTGCAAGGCAATTTATCAACAACTTAAATTTATGGCCCAGTCGCCCAGTGCGGCTGTGTTTGTGCGACGTTTACCCCCGCGAGCATTCCTCAACTGGTCGTATACATTTCTACCACCTGCGTGTTTAGTTCGACCAGATCTGTATGGGTATGGTTAAATAAATATGAGAACAAGTTTTTCAAATACGTCAATGCCGAGTTGCTGTGTAACGACCGAACCTGGTACATACTGCCTAGCTCTTTGGTTTTCAATTGAGATCGGAAAGACTATACCATTTTAGAATTTTGCTTGTATAATTCAAATCTGGTATTATCATGACGTGATTTATCGTAAATTAAAATATTCAAATAATATTCATTAATATCCGATTGTTTTTTTCTGAAACAAGAAAACCATTTTCGCAATGGTGTATCCTCCGTAAACATCACAAGCGGAATGCTACCTTTATCCGAAAATCATTTTTAGGAAAAATTAATAGAGCGTAGGTATTTTTATGTGGAATCATTGAAAAATTTAGTTGTTTTTCTTAAAAAATCCATAAAAACAGAAAATACATTGATCCAAGGATGGAAATATTTGAAGATTATTTTATTGCTTCTGGCGCCCTCACAAAAGAACCAGATAATACTGATGACAGTATCAGCAGTAGATAGGGCGTCCACAGAGCACAACATTTACAAACCAATTCCATCATCAATTCCAAACCAATCCGAAACCGCACAGATAAAAATTTGCAATCAGAAATTGTCTTGTACGAACAAAGTTAATGAAAAACCATTTCAAAAGTAAAACTTTAACACTGATCAATTGTTTTCTGAGGGATCCTGTATATAATATGCGAAATTACACCGATCCAGCATATGTTTAGAAAAAAAAGTAAGAGAAAAAAAGTGCCTATATTCCAGCAATTATCTTGCAAATATAAGAGATGAATGATGTAGAACATTAGCAATATCTGTACACTCTACTCATAGTTTTTCAGTATTCGATATTCTCCCACTTTTCTCATAATTTTTTTTCTCATAATTGTAAATGGAGCAACGCTGTAGAGTTTTTTGTTACTTAATCGCTGTTCGTGGAACCTAATTTTAACGACTTTATCTGCATTTAATGCCTGTTTTAATAGCTACTATTCCATGCAATCTATTCGGTGTGACGTGTCTTGTAGAAATATTACGGAGACAATTCATTCCGTTTGAGTGTAAATAGCTAACAATAACCGCTAAGTTCCTACCCCTCCAGAATGAAATTGCTTTTTCAGAAAACATCCAGCCTTCCCGCAACCCTCCACTCAACAATATCCAATATTACACAAAGCCGGCGTAAAAAACAGTGTCTCCCTTCTGCCTTCCTCCATATGTGGATTCTACTTTACATAATAAGTTTATGAGTAAAATGTATTGCCCATAAGCGTAAAATCTTTATTGTTGCGGGATTGTATAAGAATTTAAAAAAGAAAATTTTCGGTGAGGCCAGAAAATTAGGGACTAGGAATTAGGGAAAAAAATTGAGAAAACTTTACTCGTATATATGCTACTAAAAACTGTAATAGAATTACAAAATAAAATGATTTTGTTAAACATTTAACTAATAACATTTAAAACAACTAGTTATGCAGACTGCAATTGGATTTTTTCTCTTCATATTGTGATTAAATATTTTAAGTTACTCAAATAGTTATCAATTATATACCGGGTGATTCAGTTTGGTATTCGCGGACCTGTATCTCTTTTATTTTAACAAATAGCTATAACAAACCCCATATATTTTTAAATCGTCGCTCAAACTCTATCAAATGACATTATTAGATCGTCTCCATGGTAACATGTCAAAATTGCTATAGCCAACTGTTTTTGTTCAAATGGCACACTATATATTTTTTTATCAGTTCTGGAATATATTTTTTCTGCGTTCAGCTATGTAAGGAAGTCTATAGTTTCATTAGAAATATTGCTAGAAAAACAGCAAAAAAGATTAACCCTACGTTTAGTAGCTTTATTCTGAAAAATGATAGCCAACTGCGAAAACAAGTTATTCTGTTTTTTAAAATAACATATTTTATTTTTAACACGATAATAATATAACAATTTAAAACAATACTTATTTCAAATGTTCAAAATGACCTCCATTCTTTTGAAAACTTCCATCTGTCGCCAAGTTCCTGGCTAACTTTCCGAAAATCTGATGGAAGTTGTTTGCGGAAAACGATGTTGGTACAAATGCCTTTTCTTGGTTATTGTAAATATTCATGTAATAATTAGTTAGAGATAGAATAGGTACGTACAGAATGTGAATTATTTTAACAAACCCTTATTTAGAAACGTAAAAATTCAGTTGCTTCCGCAGCTGTGTATTATTTTTTAGAATAAAGCTACTGGAAATAGGGTTCATCTTTTTGTTATTTTTCTGGCAATATTTCTAATGAAATCATAGGCTTCCTTATATAGATAGCTGAACGCAGAAGAAAATATCTTCCAGAATTCATAAAAAAATATATAGTGTGCCGTTTGAACAAAAACAGTTGAGTATAGCAATTTTGACATAATATGTTACAATGGAGACGATCTAATAATGTCATTTGATAGAGATTGAGTGGCAATTTAAAAATATATGGGGTTTGGTATAGCTATTTGTTAAAATAAAAGAGATACGAGGCCGCAAATATCAAACTAAATCACCCTTTAGAACGGTCATGCAAATCTATCAATATTGATTTATATATGTACATGCGAGTTTTTGCAATCTATATTTTGTGAAACTTTTATTTGAAAAGGAATTCAGTCACGTTTCAATAGATCTTCAATACGCTACAATAAAGTGTTTTAGGTCTTTGTTCAAACTTTGGACGTTTACAAATGTAAAATAATATGTAGAACATATACATATTCGTATAATCCGTATGGTAATAAAGAGTAAGTAATAATTGTGACTCACATAATTATTGTATTGTCTGAATTTATTTAGTTTGGACATTTTTCTAGTTTTCTCTCCTTTTATTTAAATATTTCTCCCCATGTGAAAACATTAAAAAAATATATCAAACAAAACATCGCTCCAAAATTAACAGTAGGTGAGGGTTGTTTTTATGAAATTATATTTACGTAACAAAAAATTTTACATAAAAATAATTTCATTAGAACAACCCTTGACAGATCCTTTTGGAGCAAAAATCTTTAATTAATTTTTTTCGCAGGTGGTAGAGTACCCCAATAAAGAGAGAACTGTATAAGGATACGAATAACTGTATACCTATTTATTATTATTCAGTACATCGTTTATACTGAATATTTTCATTTATGGAATAATGATTTCTGAGTACTCGTATAATTCTTATTCAATTTTACTCATATGTATGTCGTTACAAATAGTACTCATAAATCTACTAACTACATATAATAAAAATCCCTTAATTGAAAAAAAAATTGAAGACATTAATTTATTAATTCAAAACATATACCATTTGTTTTACGAATAAAATCACTTCTTGATTGATTTGCCTATATTTTCCGGACACTGTATTATAACTCAAAAGATTTTATTTAGAATTCTGATATTATTCTCTTATAAAAAAGAGAAAATTGAAACAAATTGTATTCTTATTCAGCTTCCAAAGCTTTGTAATTTATACACAAAGCGTCTCAGAAACAAGTGTTGGCACTTGTACTAATGCATGTGCAACTTTTCAACAATTATTTGAAAATTTCAGCTCCTTAAAGGGGGTTGAAATAAGTATCCCCGAAATTATTTTTTGCTTCAACTTTTATTTGACAAAAATCATCATAAATACGTATCAGATTTATTTTAAAACTTTTGCCTTTCTCATTTTTTGCCTTAAATCTAACCGTTTATTAATAACAAAATTAAATTCATTATCACTCGCATTACATTGTGACTTTTGGATTTCCTACTCTACAATTACATTTTTTTTACAAGAACTTTTTGAATATCAGAAAAAGATAAAAGAATATACGAACAGAGGCACCCAAATGTTTATTTCATCCCCTTCCAAGGGGTAAAAATTTTCAAAAAATTGTTGAGAAGTTGCCCAAGCATTAGTAGAAAATTTGTGCTAAATTTGAGTATTATACTTTTTGATTTTGAAATCACAGCCACTATTCCATATTTTTTTGGAAACTGAGAGGCTACGTCTCCTAAGGGGTGAATATTTTTATGCAAAACATGTTCTTTTTAGCTGTAGATTCACTGGTATCATTTTTACTACTTTTTTAAAACACTCTGTACATAATAATTATATTATCTTAAGGGGTTTTCGGAATAAGTTATTAGATAAATATTGTTGCTTTTGATGAGTTAAATAGGTGGTTAACATTTGGCATTTATTTCTGAATACCCTGTACACCCTTTGTAAACACCAAATTCTCTCCGGATGATACACGAACAGGGGTCGCTCCGGCCATTCATGAAATTCGCATTGTTATACAATTTGTTCGAGAATTATCTTGGAAGATCTGGGTTCAGCTACTTTCAGGAGACATTTATTGTAGTGCTAGATTTTAAACGGGATAATTTTGTCTGTATCGGGTTTAACAAACTCTCTTCCTCTGGCGGAAACACTACTTTAATGTTCTCTTATCGCTCATAGTAAAATCCCTTTTCAGAGGTAATTTATTTTAAGAACGTGTCCTGTATTAAATATTCACTGCAATTCGGATAATATTCCACCGTTCCACGTCTATTTTACCTATCCTGTTTTTTAATATGCAGGTAGACTATTACAGCGGTGCTATTCTGAAATAGTGAAATGGCAGATATGTAAAAGTATTCACCCCATTCGTACATAAATACACCTACGTAGCGTAACTGAACTGTATGAATTGACGTTAGGTAGACTGAAATTTGAATTTCAAGATGTGAATATAGGTATAATTGAATCTCTAGTTTTATTGTTGTCTTTACCTAATAATTATCTCTCCAAATTTATCATCACAGCAAATGAGGCATCAGGTGAGCATACGATAAATCATCGTTTCTCATTCTACCTGGTGTCAAACCCAAATAGTTTTTAATCAAAGATTCATTTTGGTTTTTCTGACGAATTAATATAAGGGGAATTAGTTGATATTTGAATTACCAATTACGTCATGTAATGTTGGTTCTTTTTAAGACTGTTAAGAATATATAAATAATTTAATTTTTTATAGTGCTTTTGTTCTCTATTTTGCTCTTTTTAAATAGTAACAAAGAACAGGTGACAAGTTATGGTTTCAATATCGACAGTCACCTATATTTTCGCTGTTTTCGTTTCCAATTTCAAAGAATTTTTACATTCAACAGTAAAAACCGGACCTAATGCCTTCAATCGATTTTGGTCCTGTGTTATTAAAAAAAAAAATGTTTGGCATGATATATTAGTGGAATTGTAGTGGATTGTAGTATTGAAATCTCGGAAATTATATGAAATGGCATAAAATAGCTTAAAATAGCAAAGTTTTATGATATTCTATTACTAACTTAACAACGCTTGCAGGCTGGCTCAAGTTGTTTGGGTCTTTAAGATATTTGAAAAAAGTTATTAATTTTTTTAATCTAAATTTCTAATTCTAATTTTTTTATTGAATATTTTATACTTTTTTGAAATGTTTAAAAATTCTCTTTTTCTTTAGAATAAAATTGATTATGGTTGCCATAAGAAAAAATATAGTTAAAATGGAAATAATCATAGTTTCAACCGCAACAATGTAACAAAAATTTTGTAAGTGCAAAATGAAATATTTTATAACTAAGATACAAGAATCGAAATTTTCGTATTTCGAAAAATTCAACATTTCTCGAAAACCTGAACAACCAGAGTGGGTCTGCTGGCGTCATTCAATGAGAAAATGGTTTAAAAACACATATACTTAATTAGTCTTATTAGACTAATAAAGATTTTCATTAGACTTTAGTTATGTTACATCTGAAGCATACATTATCACCATCATTTTGAAAATATAATTATCTTAAAATAAATTGTTTGTACACAGTTTGTATTATAAAATATGAAAACCACTCACATTTCATAGTACAGGTATTTGAAGCAAGTAGATACATTTGAAAAGATTGTGAAAATTAATTGAAACTTAATAGTAATGTCGATGTTCTTTAAAATTCTTTATATCACCATGGGTGTACAATATGTGGGAATTTACTTTCTGATTATTTCCAGTTTTAAATGTAAATTCTTAAAAGTTTCAATAAAAAGACGGAAGTTTACTATATTAAGATTTTGCCCGTGATTTACGAATGAATTACAAAAGAAATAACGTTATGAAACTAAATTTAATGGTGAAAAACGTTCTGAAAGTTAAAGTGTATTTATTTTAACATCTTAAATCAACACTGGGGTTTCCCTTTTTGTTGATCAGTAAATTGGACAACATTATTACTTTTTTCATTTCAAGTTGAAATTTTTTTCCGTTTACAAATTCAGAAGTGGCACATACGCATTTTATATACAGACTTGCTGACAGAAATGCAGCTGAAATACAGTAAATTAATCAGCGTAGATATTCTCAATGACTTTTACATCGTGCAAAAAATTTTCCAAGTGTCCATCAGCGGCTTCAAGAGACTGAAACTTTTATGAAATGTACTGATGATGTTGAGAGCTAAAACAATCGCAACACTTCGATTTTCAAGTAATGAAGTATATATCCTAAAATAAATTACCTATCGAAAAATTGTTATTTTATTTAGGTCACCAATTTTATCCATATACATATAGTGCAATTATTATCGCCAAATCGGAGCTTAAATTTCTGTCAATGTATATTTTACAAAACAGTTGAAGATTTTTTGTTTTTAATTTGAATTATGTTGCTGATAAGGCGAATTTCTTTCGTAACTCCAAACAAAACTTTCGCACACACTTGACGAGCACATGAAAATCATGGTAGTAGTAATTTACATTAACATTTAAAATTTTCTACCTGATGAGTTAATTAATTCATCAATTTTGACCTAAAAATACGATCTAGAATGCCCTCAGTTTATAGGTTAAGTACAGGCAAGTTAGGGCTTAACCCCCCATTCATTAGCAGGAAGAGAAAATCACGTATGACGACTCCAAAGTTCCTGCAGCAAGTAAGATAAGACGGGCAATCCGGAGTGGAGCAAAATCAGCAATTTTATATAATTGAAATTCGATGAATGTTCATTTTATATGCAGAAGGCATCGTAGGTATCTACTTCCAATTTGGAGAAAGTCAATGAGTTTAAATTTATTTAAGTGCTGGGATCCCAGTTAAAATTACCTTTCCAGGTTTACCTTAAACGAGGGAGACAGTGGGGGAGCTCCAAATAATTCAGTGGAAAACTGCATCACTAAATTTAAATGGGCGGAAGTCTTATCTTGATGTATTAAATAAGGAGAGCTTGGAAGAATTTATTGCCGCGGCTAAAAGGCTCCTTTTGAATAATTTGGCCTATTACGTTTTTTTTGTAAGTGTGATTTGAACAAATAAATATTCCTAAGGATAATTTCGAACGTGATTTGTGCTGTAAATTGTTCAGTACATTTAACGTCAAGATTTAAGCATTGTGCAAAACCATACTTATCGCATCAATTTCGACGTCACCTGTTACATGGGTGTTGTATAATAATGAAAACGTAATATTGACAGTTGGTAGAAGGAAGCGCAAAAACAAACGCTTAGGTGGGGAATTCTGAAAGGAAGCCTAGATAGTGGAAGTGAGGATAGCGCAGAGTGAAAAGTAAGACGATCGGTGCACGGTGGAAATATATAAGTAGTGAAAAATTAAAAGTGTTTAACCGGTATTAGTTAGCAGGTAATTATTCTCTAAGTACTTTGTTGTTAATTGTTCTATGTAATCTTATGATTGTGATGATTATAGACGTTTCATGATAATAATTCTGTATATGTTTAGCCTTCATTGTCTTATGCTCAGGGGCGTATATTTTTCTAACGTAAAATTGTTACAATTATTATTAAAGATTGCTCATTATTTATTACATGTTAAAATATGTATATATTGTCGTGACTGCCCAGATATTGCAATAACAACTCCTTTGTTTCACATTTAACTTGTTTTATCATGATTACGTTGTTCGAAAAACAAATAATAAAGCATTTCTTGTGCTCACTTTATGTCATACGCATATAAGAGCCTTGTTGAATTTACTAACATTTTCGCCCGTGAGGAATGAATCTAAAAAAAGAATAATTAAATACAAAAAAAGAATTGCTAAAACAGATCTTCCGAAATCTCAACTCATAGCTGGATTGCCTCCCGTATGGGACTCCAGTACCTTCCGGCCCTGCCGGCTAACTAACACCAAACCTCTTCAGTTTTACTTGGAAGTGTGTATGTCTAATTCGAGTGAGGTGATATTTAGTGACACATTAAATGAGTCGGGCGTTAATTATAATTAGCAAAGGATCCTAATTTATGCCTTTTGTTAGCGGTTGTTTTGTATTTATATTTGGGTAGTTAGAGCAACGATCGTGGGTTTCTCTGCCATGCTCTTTCCCCACAGGAGCTCTAGGTGAGCCTGGCATTCTCATTTCATGTTAAATGGTTGTTGATGTTTTTATTGTTCTTTCTATTTGTCACATGTTTAATTTGAAGACTGTTGTACAAAAATAATAAAGTTAGGTGTATTTACTCTGCTTTTGTTTTTATAAAATTAAACCATACTTCCCTTCTTTAAAGTTAGTAGCCAGCGCCTTCCGGTCAATTAAAAATAGATGTATTCCTTATGACGATCACATATCACATATTTTTGGTCACAGCTACGTTTATTTTCTTTCGATCGAACCCGAGGTTGTTATACTACAGCATTAACAAAATTTTATAATTTTTCCATGGTTTTGTTAAAATTAATGATTAACAAGTTGAAATATTTATTGATTATGGTCACGCATACACATACGGGTCGAGCATAAACCAGTGAATAAAAATACATTTATATTTAGAAAAAAAAAACTAACATTAGTCTTGCTGCTCTTAAATCTCAATTTGTATGTAACAGCAGTTTTTTTAGGCAGGTATATTTAAAATTCATTTAGCTGAAGCTGATGTGAGTGAGTGATTAAAATTAACTATATTTATATAGGTATTTATTTTTTTTGGGTACATTGCCACATTCACTGTAAATTAAAGAATTAGAAGACAGCAAATAATCATCCAGGTCGCACAGATTAGTCATGAGTTATTTTTAACAAAATTTTATATACGATCGTGTCAGTTTTTTTACATAAATTTCAGTGGAAAACATTATTTTTTATAATTGTGCAATAAACATTTTTATTGCACACTCTTATTGGACTATTTCAGTTAAAAGGTTATTAATCATTCTCTATTAATTTTGAAAAAAAAAGAAAATGAAAACATTTTTAATATTTTAATTAAAACTTTTAAGAACAATAAATATCTTCCGAGAATTTGCACGATCGAAGATAAAATATTGCAAGATACATGTCTAAAAGATCTACTACACCCATGTGGCTTTTAAAAATAGGTCTATTCATTCGTGTTATTGACGAACTCGTTAATGCAATAATTATTTTTACACTTGTATTTTTCATAATTGATGTGTTTTCCAATAGACGTGTCAGAATTTTAAAATGTAATAGTAGCAACGTGGCTCGAAATGTTGACAACTGTGTTTAATACATTGTGGAAAGTGATCATGGAAAGATATACAAGTCAACTGTGCTTTCCAATTTACCATCAAAATGGGTGATCTGTTCGGCAAACGTTTCGTGTGTTGCGAGCAACATAAGTTTAATAAACGAGACATATCCACAAAGTAAGAGTACTGAGTCTCTAATGTTCTGTGGTTTTTGTTTACGATAAGACTGCCAAGGAAGCAGAACGCGTGCTCGTTTATCTCAGTCAGTTCAGAACTGTTGTTGTAGCGGCGTGTTGAAATGAGCCGCCGTTCTAAATCTCACCAACTGCGAGGTGATTGAAATCAAAACTGTTTATGGGGATGGCATATGAGGAATTGTATTAATGTGTACAAGTGGTGTCGTGAGTATAAAGGTGGCAGAACGAATGTTCATGATGAAAGGAATGGGCGTCCCTCAATCGTGACTGTTCGATCTTGTTCACCATCTCCGTCCGTCGATTAACTTTGGACGAGATGAACGTAATATTTGTACAAATCTCTAAATCTCTTCATGAACGTTAACGAAGGGAGTGTGCTTGTTGCATGACTGCTCATCCCTCCACAGCCACCGCCACAAAACAACTCTTGAATTCATTTGGTTGGAACATCATCAATCACCCCGCTCACAGCCCTGACCTGGCACCTTCTGACTTTCATATTTTCTCTTATCTGAAAGAAAAAAGTTTTCTGCCGACGATGAGGTCCACAGTGCTGTGAAATAATGGCCTCGAAAGGCGATATATTTTTTTTGATGAAGGTATCACAAAGGTCATCTCTCGACTCATGAAGTGCATTGAGATTGAAGACGACTACTTTGAAAAATAGTGTTTGATGTACCTTTCTGAACATGTAAATTTTCTATAAATATACTGCCATTTCGATTTTTTAAAAATCGAGTATATGCCTCGTAATCGACCGGTGTGTGTCGTTTGGGGCCGATCACAGGAGAACATGATTGCTGTAAGCCAGAGTGTAAGAGATGATTCGAACCTCTCTATTCCACGTCGTTCTCAAAGACCTTGGTCTTTCTTAGGCGACTAGGTCTCGAATTTTGCATAGCAATCTTCACTTAAAAGCTTACAGGTTTACAGTCCAACTTACTCAAGAACTGAAGCAAGCTCGGCTTTGGAACAATTAGGAACTCGATCACATTTTGAGGAAAAATTATTTTTAAGCCCATTTAGGCTCCATAAATTCGTAAATAAACATAATTGCAGAATTTGTGTTGGTGAAAATTCTCAAATATTTCAGAAGATGTCTTATCCACCGAAAGTCACCGTTTGGTGTGGTGTTTGGGCTCAAGGCGTGATCGGATCGTATTTTTTTGAGGACGATGATGGAAATCGTGTTACTGTTAATGGAGAGTGTTAGAGGTACATGCTGACAGAATATCTTTGGCTAAACTGATAGACAATGGTTTTTTTTTTTCAACAAGATGGTCACACATCTCGACAGATAATTGATTTAATGCAACAATACTTTCCCATTTCGACAAATGCTATTGTCAACTGGCCACTAAGATAATGTGATCCCACCTCATTGGAGTTCTCCTTCTATGAGTTATATGAAATTTTTGGTTTACAGAAATAAGTCAAAAACATTTTCAGTGCTAAGTTTCACTTGCAAACAATATAGTAAACATATTGTTAATTGTTCTTTAAATTAAAAAAGTGAAAATCAGGATTGGGCGTTTATACGTCAACTTTAATTGTCGACGTTTACATGTAGATTACGCTTAGACTATGTAAACAATGTAGACCACGTAAACAACCTAGATAGTGTAGAGAACATTGAAAAGCTGTTCTGTTGTGAGTGTTTTGTTTAACCTAAAATAGAATAGTAGTAGTAACATTTACAATCATTCAGTGTTAGTGTTTTGTTGTTTTACGTCTAGTACATAATATGTATATTTAGACATAAAAAAGCCCTTAATATTCTGGAGAATGGCAGAACCTATACGTCCTAATTTATCGACATTGGCGATTAAACTTTTACAGATACCACCGTCGACTGCGCAAATTGAAGGTTCTTTTTCAAACTGGGGTAATATTCATACAGCTGTTAGAAATCGAGTAACATTTGAACGCTCCAAAAAATTAATTCAAGTGTATCTACTATTCACTGAAAATAAAAGAATTTCAGGCCTCAAAATTTGTTGTTTATATAAATGAAGAAGAGGGTAGTGATGAATGATAGATATAACAATAAAAAAAATTTGAAATATTTTTAGTAAATTGTTAATTTTATGTTATTTTTTAGTTTTATTTTGTTATACTTATTATAGTTTTAAAGATGTTTTAAGCGATAAAGTAATATTTTATTTAATTGTATTAGGTACCTCTATTAATTGTTGACATTGTCTACATTGTCAACACTTCCAAATTATGTCTACATCTAGGTCATTGTCTACGCGTAGACAATTGTATTTTCTATGTGGTGATTGTCTACCTGCCCATCTCTGGTGAAAATATAATTGCAATGTATTTATGAATCATCGTCCACATTTTGTTCTTTTTAGTTGATATTTTTTCAACAAGAGGAAGAAATCTACTTTTGGGTTATTTAAACAAGAATTCCGTGTTTATCATATGAGAATGGCTAGGTGCTACATATTTGATATTGACAATTAGGTCAGCAGCATTAGGCGAGTTTTTGTTTTCATATTTGTAAAAACTTGGTAGTAATAGAAACAATTTCATTAAATCCAATCATTTGATCCACTCAAGGAAATGAAAACCTATAAAATGACTGTTATTATGTCTGAAATTGATTACGAGCAAGTAAGCTGAGAGAGAGGAATGGAAATATAGCAAGTATTTTAGAATATATACCTACTTTACCAGAAATATTACAAAAACTACAATTTTTTGACAACTTCTACTATACTATATCTAAAATACTGAATCGAAGTGAAAATGTTTCTTTTTTGAAATAAAAATTGACCCGTCTTAATGTGTTTTTGTCTCTTTATTAGTATTTATGTCTTTGTTGACGTTGACGGTGGGATGTTTTCAATTGTAATGCAGTACAATTTTGATATTTTATTATTATTTTTAAATGTCGATTATTATTTCAAAACCGACTAAAACGTAAAAATTGTACTAATATGTTGGTATTTTATATTTATTAGCTGACAAGACTTACTGTAAATTCACATTTGTTTGCTTACGTCAGTACTAAACATAAAAGAATAGGACAATTTGAAATAAATCAGTACAACATAAAAAATACAAAGTAATAACTAATAAGTATACTCAAACTCTAAGTTTTATACAATATGCTTATCACATTTATTTTAGAAACTTTTGTTAGGCAATATTAGTTTCTCAAAACTGTCGAATACACTGAAGAAATTTAAAACTGCGTGGATTAATCGTTATTTTAATTAGGATATGGTTGCAGCTGTTTGAACTGATGATTCTAGTTTCGACATGTTAATATGGCTAGTTATTGTGTGGCATCGGGCACAGAATTACAAGAGGCTACACAATCGGCAATTGATTAAAATATGTACTGATTAAAGCGTATGTAATCAGCAATTCGACCGCATAACAATATGTCACCTCTGAAAACTAATTAGTTGGTAGCTATTGTTATCGCTGGTTGGCTATAAAATTGTTACCAAATAGGGATGATTCCGATATTCACCGGAATTCCACTTGCACGTACAAGGTAAATTATGAGAAATCTTGTTTTATTATCTAGTCTTTAGTGCACGATTTAGTTCTAACTTTATAGAGCATTGTAAACTGTATAAAATCTCTTACTACATATAGAGAACAGTACAAGAACAACTGCTTGCATATAGAAGGTTTTAGAAAATATAATGACAAACTTTGATAGTTGTATCGTACCTTCAGTAGATTAAATAAGTTTCGACAAACCTACCATTAAAATTGTTTTCTACCGAAGATGCAGAAGGTACTTGTATCATCTTTTGACATAGTCCTGCTTCACATCACACTTAGTCTACATATCTACAATATTTTGGATATTATCTGTACAACTTTTAACAAATTTGGCATCATCTTAACTGGCTCATTATCATCTTAATGAAAATCGAATTTCGGACAGTATGATGGACATCGCAACATCTGATACAGAGTGTGCAGAGTATCTAGTGTATGAGCATAGCAGATGGAAGTGATTATTTTTTTTTTCGAAGTTTTGATCGTATCGTGAGCTATAATTTGTTTACTAGTATTACTATTTTCTTGGAAGTATTCATCCAAAGATGGGATCATTTATACAAATGATGTATATGATGTGTTATTTTTTTGTAAAGAGATACTTTTATATTGAAGTAAGAAATTTAACTGACCGAAATTTATCTTTGTCTAACTATTATACCTTTTGGAGTAAAAAAAACTTTATATCAAAGTAAATGAACAAAACAAAAAGTGTTTCCGACTTAAGTATTTTTTTTTTTATTCCTAAACGTAGTGCAATTAGCAAGTGGTTTTGTTAAATTTTTTTAATAATTCCTGACCCCTAGTTCATAATTTGACAATATTGAAGTGGTTTAGTTGTTACCCACAATGTGTGCTTTGGAATACCAAATGAAATGTGATGATGAACATGTGCCCTAAGCTGCCTATATCTGAGTTATAAAATATATTAAATTCAGAAAAAAAAACTTTGCCTATATAACAAAGTGGAAATAAATAATTTATTAAACGATTGTTTTTATTTACGAGGCAGAAAAAATCGAAAATACAGCAGCCTACACTGTAAAATTACAGAAAAATGGGGTATTTACATAAAGTGCTTGATCAGTGATTACCAGTCTGCAATGCAAGATAATGTGAACTGTTCCACTAATAACCCTTATAGACTTTTTTTATTTGTTTATACAAATTTTTACTTAACTCGTACGCAATCTTCATCAATCTTGNAAGTTGAATTTTGTAGGGATGATATTTTTCCTGCCTCAGGATACGTAGCACTGTGGTCTGACTAATTTCATTGTTTAATGCAACCAATCGTGAAGTATTATGAGGATTATCTACCATACTTATCAAAATGTTCTGTTTGTGATCTTCATTAACGCTTGGACGTGCAGGTTTTGGAATATCTACAACATTGCCAGTTTCTCTAAATTTAGATTATATCTTACTGACTGTTGATTGGCTGATACGGCAATCTGGATGTTTTTCATTAAATAAATCGTAAACTTTCTGCTGCGTTCTAGTCTTATCTCCGCATCCGATAAGAATTAAAATTTCAATTCTTTGTGTGACAGTTAAATGTGCCATAATACTTTAAATTCTACAATAATTTTTATATCGCTTACATTACTTAGAAAGACGGTATGACAGTGACAGTTTGTAAGGATTTACACCTACGAGATCCATAAAAAACTTCAGGCATTTCGAAAAACTAAATTTGATAACGTTTTTGCTTTATTTTAATTGATTTGGGTTTTCTAACATTCAATCGTCATTTACTCGAAAACTTTCCTCTGTAAGATGGCAACATTTTAATACTGTCGGATCGACAATGAAACGATCTTTTAGAATCAAGAAAAAAATAGGGGGTTGGTATTTAAAAAAATGTCGATGACGTCATTACTCGAAAACAAATAACGGTTGAAAATCGCCTTTTTGCTAAAATATGTATTTTTTAAATTAAAAATCGACCTGTTCGAGAATTTTCCCCGAAACAAAATTTGTTTCGTTTTTACTGAATTTATTCCATACTTTAGGCGCGTACTGTATAACAGAGTGGAAATAAATAATTTTTTGAAATTTATTAAACGATTGTGTTTGTTTACGAGGCAGAAAAAATCGAAAATATAGCAGCCTACACTGTAAAATTACAGAAAAATGGGATGTTTGCATAAAGTGCTTGATCAGTGAGTACCAGTCTGCAATGAAATATAATGTGAACTGTTCCACTATAACCCTTATAGACTTTTTTATTTGTTTATAAAAAATTTTTATTGAATTTGTACGCAACCTTCATCAATCTTGTGAAATACTAGACTTTAGATATGTTCATATTTCGGTAACTCCTTTCTGTGTCTCTATTAGTAAAAAAAGGACAGTGGTGTGAGATGTTAGTTGAACTTCCTGTTAACAGATGGCGTAAATAAAGCATAGCCTAGATCGCTACTGCCCACTAAATTCCTTTCAATTTCATATATTTCAATTAAGTTATTTCATTTTATGATAATACGTGATTTATTACACTTTTCAGATCTAGCCTTAAAAAAAGAAACTAAATAAGTAGGTATTTTCTCCCTTCGCAACTGTACTAGTGCCAACTGCCAACAATATCCTACAAAAAGTGACTATTGTAAATAGATGCGTTGGAAATCAAATTCGGCACTCCATTTATTTGCTATAAATAACAATGTGCATGATAAAGTAGGTCGGTGATAGCTGGGGCACCACCTGGCCTACACGTCATCTGATAGAATTGTGGCCAAACCACGGAACAGTACATGCGACATCGATAACATCACAGGTCACGGTACGACAACGTATGTTTGCCCCTGAACAAAAACCGCGAGATTTATGTATTGCCGCTGTGCATTTTCGTTGTACATTGGCGAAATGTGTTAAATTAAATAACGAAATTGGTGGATATCTAACTTTGTGGTGTGGTGCTACACCACCACCAAAAATTAAGGTTTGACATATAAGGATACGGTAATAAGTACATTTATTATATATATTTCCAAAATGCGTCAAACTAAAATCAGAGATATCAAATACAAAGCAAAAAATCCTCTAAGAAGATTGGTCCAAAAACACCCAATAAAAAAGTGCTACTAAAAACATATATATTTTTTATTTTAAAATGGCTGATATTGATTTTAGTGAACTCTTGGAGGATTGATTTGATTATTTGTAGGAACTTTTTGTAGAGAAATTCATATTCCATTTTTCTAAACATCTCTGACTATTTATTGTTATGTAAAATATAATTTTGAACGTTATACGAATTCTAGTTATTAGTTGCTGTGAACATATAACTTAATTCTTTAAAAACCATAAATCACAAATGTTTCTCATTACATAGACGCAAACAATTCATTTCGCAGAGTGTGCACGCACTTATAGGAATAAAAACGTTTTAGAATTGATTGTTTATTGAAATATTCGGTATAAAAAAATGAGAACATCTTTCACACTCAAAACACACATTCAAATCCAACAAATTTTCTCGTTTTGAGAAATATGCTCTTAGAATTCTGTATTCCTTCAACATTTTATTCCGTTACCTAAATAAATAACCTAAATTTTTCAAAAGGCACGGATGGTGGAATAATAATAAACGTGCCAGAGGAAGTTCAGAGATACCTAAAAAAAGAATAGGAAATAACTTTCTGAATTAGTTTGAACGTTGCGAGAAATATATGTTTGTCGAACCTGAAATTTGTTCTAAATTAATGATTTGATTTTGATTGTAGTTGTTAATTGAATTCAAGAGTAGTGAAAATTTAAATGTATAAATACCTACATGAAAAATTATTTTGTTTCCGAGTTACCTTCTCGTTACTATTTAGTTTCCATTTCTGATAGTATTTGTTCTCAAGTGATGTTAATAAATTTAACATTTAATTTTAGAACTGAATAACAGAGGTATGCACTTATCAGCTGACTGTGCTCCTTGAATTGATTTCTATTTTCATTCAGTTAAATTTAGAATCAATATGCGAAGAAATACTGCTGTCGGATGTTTGTTATCATTACATCAAGTTAAATTTCCTGTGTCTGAAAATACAAAATTTTAATTTAAACACGTTCTCGTATTATTACAGCTATATAAATATTTTTCTAAATTATAATTTTTAATATTATTAGCAACATGAAAGAATAATGCATTTTCATTGTTGAGCAATATTTTAAAAATAATTAAGATACAGTTCGCAATTTTCTTACAAAGTATGGTCGGGATAGTGTTTTAACATCATCAACTGTGAAGGCATTGATTGGAAAATTCAGGGAGACTGGATCAATTAGTTCAACACAAAACACCAGTTCGTGAGAGTGTTGCTGAGAGTCCAGGAACATCAATTCTGCACCGTGGTCAAGAATTGGACATTTCGACAAGCTCTCTACAACGTATTCTCACGGAAGATTTGCATCTTCATGTTTACAAAGTTCAATTGACGTGAAGTCTACAGACCGCGCAGAGCGAAAATAATTCGTTGAATGGATTATAAAATAGATGAATGCTGATAAAATCATTTTCAGCGATGAGGCTTATTTTCATCTTGATGTCTTCGTCAACTGACAAAATTGTCGCATTTGGGGTTCTGAAAATCCACGAGTAATTGTTGAGAAACAAATACATACAAAACGTGTCAATGTTTGGTGCGGATTTTGGACCAGAGACATCATCAGACCATTCTTCTTCGAAAATGCGGTTGGTCAGGTAATAACAGTTAATGGTGCTTGCTGTCGCTATATGATAATCCAGTTTTTTGTGCCAATTGCAAGATATGGCTGTAGACGACATGGTTTCAACAAGACGGTGCCACATGCCATACGCCCGAGAAACAATTCAATTGCTACTGCACGAGTCATTTTCTGGTCATTTAATTTCCCTTTTTCTTAATCAGCATTGGCCACCCAGATCATGGGATTTAATGCCGTTGGACTTTTTTCTTTAGAATTTTTTGAAGTCTAAGTTTATGCCAACAAGCCTAGGACTACCCACGCCTTGAGGGAGGAAATTGAGAGCTTAATCAACGAAATTTAACCGTATTTATGCAAAATGGTTCAATAAAAAATTTACAATGTTTAAAACTAAAAACCTCTGTTTTCTATCAAACTTACTTCTTGCGTGCATTCTTGGACACTATTTATTAGAAACAGGAGTAATATAATATATTTCAAGGTTTGCATTGTCTAGTCTATCCATAGAATTATATCTTTAGCGTTTCTAGATATTTTATATAAAAGAACACATTTATATGACTTTATTTGATGAGAATTTAGGAGAATAATAAATTAAAACTACCGGCATACTCTCCGGTTGCTTTATTCTAACTACAGACTTGGCTTTTCCTCTTGAAATAGGAAACATAGGCCATGGCCATATCCTAAAGACTTTTGCTAGGAATTCGCAAATTTAACGAAGGAACGTTAAACAGAATTTCCGTATTAATCCTGTCAAGACCCTGTTAAATTAGAGATTAGTTTCACTTGTTATTAGAATACCCTTGAGTTAGTTCAGAACTAAGAAGATAGTTATTAATTTAAAAAAGTGGTAATTAATATGTACTAATAGTCGCTTTATCCAAAATATAACAATAATTTGTTAGTTAAACATTGTTAGTTTAAAAAATGTGATGTTTAGAATATGTTATGAATATCAATTATTTTGCAGTGTTCGCATCCGAGCAAATGTTCTAAATCTCAAAAGATGGAGAAAGTCGTCTGAAAAATAGAATAGATACCCTATCAGATAGTTTACATTAGGTAGTTGCTTGCCTATTTTGTAAAGCAACGTTTACACAAGGCGAGCAACTTGCACCAAACCACTTTCATTACTTGACTCGATTCTCTAACTGGCTACGTGTAAACCGGTCTTTATTATCATTGAAAATTTTGCCAATAGAATTATTTTTTATCTCTCGTATCTCTAGTGTCAAAGATTGATTCTTTGAGTTTTTACGTCATGGTACTCTAGAAAGAACGTCTTACGACATTCATTCTTCTTAAAATAAATAACACTCATCCACTTATCGTAAGCAGAGAATAAGCCGTCTGGATTTCAACGGGTAGTCGCCGAGAAAGAGGAATTGCTGCGAAAGACATTTGTTACTGCGTTCTTAAAGCAATTACGGCGGGATAATTAAGTAGATTACTTTGGCAAATAAACGTAATTAAAATCTGACAACACGTGTTGGATTAATTGATTAACTTCGCAATGAAAAGCTCCTTCAAAAAAATTATATCTTTTTCTTTCTTTCGTCCGTGGAGTTTCTAAGAATGCCCTCTACAGCTGTTACAAATTTTAAACGGTAGAAATATAAGATACAGGGCATTTTCCATAATTGGTCGTTTTTTGTAATGCCGAATTACTTACTTTTCCTTTTTTTTTAATTTAATTTTCTCCTTTTTAGTTAGTTATTACTAGAGATTGACAGCTGGACTGGATTGTTAGGGCGCTGCAATGTGGTACAGGGTTGGCTGTAGGCCAAGTTCTTTTTTATGCAATTTTATTTAAACAAAAAGTGACACAACCGTTGACTTCTTAAAATTGCACATTACATTATAAGAATATATCTCTAATTTTCTATCATATTCAATGGATTTCACATGGAACTTACCATAAAATATATAGGTATAGTACGTATTCATAAATATCAGCAGATGTTGACAAATTAATTTCTTACTCGTAAGGAAAGCGATTGTAGAAAATAATTTACAATTTGTGTTCTGCGGTTAATCGTCTCCGGCGGGTAAATACTCATTTCAAAAACGACAATGACCGTTCGATATTTACAGAGGTCATAGGCGTATATCTAAAATAATCAATAAAATAAAAATAAATTAAAATAATAAGTTTCGAATAGATGCTATTTTTACTGATGATGACGAAGCATCAACTACTTCACATTTTAGTAATCTCACTAGCCTCTGACCTGAAGCTTCGCATCGATCATTTTAGTCGATACGTATCTAGCGGCACCTTAATGCCTGTCCTGTCGGCCAGCCGTGCCGGTGAATAACACAGGTCTTTTTGCTGGGGGACGTTGGTCGTGCATTTCAATGTCGTTTGTGCGTGTGTGAGTGAGTTTGACGCTTTGCTTGGTCGAGTGTATGGCAAGTATTTTTATGGCAGTCAGTAGTGTATCGTAAGCATACAGCGGCACATGGCGTGACCACAGATTTAGCCTATTTCCATTACTATAACGCGTATTGCAGCATTCTGACATAATATAGATTGCTGCTGTTTATTAAATCAAACAACTTATAAATTTTAGGTTTTCAATACATATCTACTGTTCATTGATATTCATATAAATTTCATGCAAACATCCTCAACATTTTCTAACGTATAATAAGTATTTTTTTCATATTTTTTACAGGTTAGTTATTAAATTATGTGTTAATATTAATATAAATATACAGGTTCGGAAAGTCCCCATGGTACATGGGCCGTTACGTGAAAGCGATAAAGTAAGTCATAGAAATCCGTGCGATAGACAAGGATGGTTACATTGAAGACGTTTCATAATCTGAATAGTCAGTCCCACTTCTAACCCGAAACGGGCGGTGACTATCCAGATTATGAAACGTCTTCACTATAGCCATCCTTGTCTATCGTACGGATTTCTTTACTTTACTTTGTCGCTCTCATGTAAAGGCAGATGGACCATGTGGATTTTCCAGCCCTGTATACCATTGTAGGAAGAACATTTTTAGTTTCAGTTAATTACATTAATGAATATGTTACCTTACTTTGTTTTCCACAATTTTTATTTAATCAGATGGCAAAAACAGAACTCATTTAACAAATTACTGTAAAATGCGTTTTTCAGTAATGTTGTTTACTACGTATATGTTCTCCTCCCCTATAATATACTTCTAGAAAACAAGCTGTTGATAAGCTTATTAAATTAACTAAAAACAATAGTGTGTACATCGGATTTAAAGCCCCCGTTTCGAGTGAATTATACATTATGGTTTTGAGCTTAAAATAAATTAATTCCCATTCTGGAGCAGTTGAGGGTTGTTAATTTTGTTTGTTGGTTTTGCAGATATGTGGAGGAGAAAAGGACAAAGGAAAATTGACGGGGACAGAAAAGCGCAAAGCAGACGATGGTGAACCTAACAAGGATCTTAAAAAGGTGAGTGTTTTGATAATAATGCACCCGCATTGTCTCACAGCGAACTAGTAAAAAGCCCCGTTAAACGACTGCTTACTTCTGTCGTAATCTGCACAAAACATTCCTTATCTCTTAATTAAAGGGTTAAAGCGCATACTTGTGTGATTCTTTCACAACGGCAAAACATTTTTGAGCATGCTGTTGCCGTCGTGTCTCTTTGTGGGGGATTTTATCAATATGCCAGCGGTAACTTCAAATTAAAAAAATAATATAAAAAAATATGGGCATTTTAAATCTTCTACGTTACGAGATCTTTTGATGAATTCTGAATGCGCAAACCCTTAAAAATTACGTAATCCAACGTGGTAATTCGAAATGAATTATTTTGTACCTCAATTTACATAAAACAGTCGAAAATACTCGTGTAATATTTAGTATATGAGTTATGCTATCTATAAATATATTCACTAGTAATAGTCTCAAATCGAACCCTGAGGAATACCGGAAAGGGCTAAAAATTCAATAGATTGAAAAGCATTCTAGACAACGAATTTGGCATGCTTGTTAACAACATCGTTAACGATACTATATAAATACAGGGTGTTTGGAAAAGTTCTTCAAAAAAGTCCAATTCATTCCAAAATTATATTATTTGATTGATAATAATTCAAAAGAATAAAACAAATTCGAAAAATTTCTGTTAAGAGTAGTTAGAAAACTATCCTTATTTATAACCGATTTTGATGAAACTGATGGTAGTTAAAGACCCTTATGGCATGATTATTACCTACAATTTTCATTCCGTTATCTCAATCAGAAAGAAAGTTATTTTAAAAAATATCCAAATGATAAGACCCCTTTGGAGGGCCATATCTCGGTAACGATGCTCTGGAGGACCAATGTTTATAGAAACTTTTTTTACTATTTTAGGCTCTACTTTCACCTCTTCAAATTTTATACCAACTTTTCCAAACACCCTGTATATCTCATTCAATTGGAAGAAGTAAGTTTTTCTGAAATTGTACTATTTGCCAAATAATATAGGATTTTTATTATTATTAACAAATAGGAGGAATGTGTTAACACTTAGCTTTAGTTTATTTGAACGAAAATTAACTGTCGAATTGTAGAGCACCCTGTTCATATTAATATTAATATATACTCGTATGTCAACCGTTGTTTTACTAAATATAAATTTTTGTATTGAAGTTCTTTATAAAAGAACGATTATAGTCATCTATGTTTAGAAGTGACGGTATTCTCGACTGGAATTTTATTTAATCAACCCTTCACAACAAACGGGACTAAACGGGACTCGCTAATTGAGTCACCTGACTGTCAGCAGGCGCTCTAACGGGCGTACGCTCCGACCAGAAATTGGACGTAATAAAAGCCATTTTATAAATTTCGTTCGAGTCATTACACATTAAAGTCATTCTCACGTCGGATATTACGTCGTCATGCGTGACTAGATGTTCGCGTGCGCAATCACAATAGCCCAAACCGAAAAACTTTTTACTCGTTCTGTTTTATTTTCTTTCTGCCATGGATAAAAAATTGCAATTGTGCTAAAGTAATTTAATGTCCTTAAAATGTAAATCGCCCAGGTAATCTACGTTTTGAAGCCGTTTCTTTGCTAACGGCGATTATTTTGAAGTATGTGTACATAGGCTTTAATGCTACAGCTGCACGCGAGAGTGGATAACGTACCTTGTTCATAACAAACCTAAATACGTTCTAGATTTCACGCAACTTTAGTAAACTTTAAAATCCACTGAAGTATGACCTACTTAAGCTTGGTTGTAATGTGTTATATGACATCAAAACGTATCTACCTGCTATTGAAAGTTGGCAAGCAAATCATTGCTCATGTTAGCTTCAACTACTCACGTGGTTCGTTGGTGTTGAAGCTTTATGTTTGGCGATACTACTATTGAATGATTATTTACTAGATATTAGGGGTGTAATTCAGTACTGGATGGGCATATAGACCGCAGGGTAACCATTAGTTAAACGATAGATACTTTATTTTAGATATGTTTGAAATTTGCGATGGAACAGCCAAACAAGTGCTTAAAGCAATTTACTTCCAACATGTCAGATTCTACAATAATTTGTTGTCAAGATTCTCTGTATTAATGGACTTTAAACAAAATCTATCCACTATGTAACCTGCTATCTTTGGTCTTAATTGGACCTCAGGGTGCGAAGTTCATTTGAAATTTAATAACAAATTGTTTTCTGTTTAAATATCCTTAATATAACTTCTGATAGTTGACACTGGACAAGAAATAAAATGGCTGACTATACCTTGAGGATCTCTCAGTCTTACAGACACAAAATATACCACCTTCGTCGTCACTTCCCTCTGAATGACGGTCGTTAGTTAGACAATAGGTCTGTCTACAGGACAGTAACTGCGCCATTGCAATCTGTTGATGGCTTGTTGATAAATTGTCTCCAAAAGTCAGGCAACCACCGACTCAATTCACTTCGTCACCGTTGAGTGGTATTATCTTCCTCCACTAACCACGTGCATTGCTAGTTGGCGACACACATTTTTTATATCGTACACATCCACAAATACATGAATATTACAGGATGGGCGTGCTACAACTATTATTCAAATATTCAACTGATCTGAACAAGTACAGGGTGTAAGAAGTATGACTGCCATTACTTCAGCATGAGATAGAGTAATCATAAATGAACAAAAAAGTATTACAGGGGTGTAAGATTAACAGTTTTCAAAATACAGCGAGTATTAATATTGGGGGGTTTCATCACGACGTGACAACAGCGCTTAACCTAACATGTGTAGCTGATGCATACCACGTGTGCACGCGGCGACTTGTCCTACGGAAAAAATGTAAACAATTATTATTATGAAACATTTAGTAAATTTCAAAACAATTGTTTTCCAGTTTTTAAATAAATAAAATAAAATGTATCGTTTTTGTAGTAGGAAGAGAGTGTTGTGCTTAAATTTTAGCTCAAATTTTAGTATGTAATTATCAAAATCTCCACCAATAACACATGATAAAAAAACAAATGATAATTTCAGGTCCCCTCAGGAAATCTGCGGTTGTCTCAAGAAGTCTCCTATACTAAATTTTATTGAAACATCTAAAAACGAGATATCTTAAAACATAGTTAAAAATATACCTGACAGGTTCTAGATTTTTTTCAAATAAACTTCACTAAGAGATACACGTATTTTGTCGTATACGAAAACTGAGATCACAATTTTTCATACTGTCTAAAATCCACTTGCTTTAATAAAAAAATAATAATATTTTATGGTTAGCGTGCATGTCTCACATCAGGTGTGCTAGATATTATCATCAATACTTCTACAAATAGTTTAATTATGCATATTTGTATGCCAAGTTGTTAATCTAATTTTATATTCAGATAAAACATCTACTATTCCACACTTTGAGTCAGATCGTTTAAACTTATACATAGGGAATGCCACCTAAACTGGGTTAACAAACAAAACAAAAGTATGAAATGACAAAAATGTTTATTTCATGCAAATCTAGAGCTAAGCGAATTTGTTTCATTTATTGTTTTTTTATGTGTTTTATTTATTTATTTTTTAAATATTGTTCATATTTTTTAAAAATTTTATTAAAAACATCTAAAACTAGCAAAATGACCAAACCGTTTCTATACAGGCAGAAATCACATATTTTTATGAACAGTGTTACTAAATTGTTTGAAAGATATTTATCTTCAATTATTTTATTTATTTTCTTCACCTTCCATAAAATTATTCTTGTCTTAAATAAGTGAAAACATATCACTCATTGAAAAAAAGGACATTTTTTGATTTGACATTTGAGTCATCATTATTTTATCGTATAAAGGATACAAGTTAAGTTTAAGTTTTTACACATTCAAGCGTATTGAATGTAGGTACTCAAAAAACTATTTTTAAGAATTTCAGCCTGAACACCATGTATCTCGAAAAGTCAATATTGTCTAACTATTATTTATGGGATCTTTTTCTTTTAAATAGTTCTATCGCAATATGGCCCATACAATCAGATCATGAGTGTTTATAATATTTTCCTTTGCAAGATAAAATAGGTGCAGTATATCTTTCTAATAATATGTTACACTATTTGCCAAATATTATTAAATGTCTTAAGTTGATCAGTTGATTTCACAGACAAAATTCAATTTGTTAGGAACAAATTGTATTTATATTGCCTCTAATCTTATTTATATTGTAAATACATTCTTTTTGGTTCACTTTAATTCTGCGAGACTGTGAAAAAATAGTGAAATCACGATTTACGTATCCTTTGTCTATGTCGATATACCACGAACAATACTGTAATCGGTAACGACAAAGTAAAACATCCATTCTATGTAGAATTTCAATGGACACAATTCCACTCTCCAGCGCTGAAAGTAATCTGATAATACAAAAATGTTGCAGAGAATTGAAGGTAGTTTATTTAACAACTGAGGCAGAATCCTAATAATTACTTTTAATTATTATAGGGCTGAAAATTTTGGCAATTATTTGCGATTTTCTTGGGTGAGAGCTGAAACTTTTGGCCGTTAATTAATATAAATGGAGGGAACGGACTTTTGATGCCGCGCTCGCTTGGAATTTGGGGAAATAAATTTTCTTATTACACTAAGCAGTTTTAACTAAAACAATGTTAATTGTGTTGCATTAGGATAGTTTTCGTGATTGTAGGCCCCATTTACAATAAAGAAGGTATTAAATAAATTAACAAGGTGCTTTTAACGTCAGATTTAGTCCTATAGTTTGCCTTATTTATTCCTACACTCATTAAGGCCATTACGCGATACTCCTACGTATTTATAATATAGTAATATATTTCCTTAGTTAAATTTCTGGCTCTCCATTTCCATTTTCATGAGTATAATTATTAATAAGCTGCGCTTTATCAAAATTTAATCCCACTTACAAATATTTCTGAGGATTCAACGTCTTGTGCTGAGGTACATAATTTCTACAAGTATGAATTTAATCTTGTCAATATTCCATTGAAAAGTCTGATATATCTGTTTCTATATTAATATATGACCCATCAAATGCAGTTATTTCAATTATACACACATCAAATGTCCCTCTATATGTCCTTTGTTCTGTGTGAATTTAATGAATTAATATATTAATTATTTGTGAAATAAATTTATAAATTTATGATATTCGGTATGAAGCAAGGATGTGTGAGGATGAAAGATATATTTATTTAATAAAAAAATGAAAATGGTAGTAGTTTGAAATTATTTTTATTTCATTGGGTATTTCTGGCACACTGAAAAGAAAATAAATACATAAACTTTCAAATAAATACCCCGTTACCCAAAAGGATTAGTCAAGACGTTGATTTTATACATTTATTTGTGCCTAAACAGGAGATAGTAGATAAGAATTATTCCGGATTAACGTTTAGGAATTTTTTTTAACCAAATTATTTTACCGAAGTTGTTTGCTTTCCCGTTGTATAATTTTTCGATTTTTAAAATTCTCCTTTTAAATATAGACCTAATGTTCCCCATTCTAACATTTCAAAATTCTCTCGGAGAACATAAAATTTTACATACAATACATGTTTGAATATATGTTTTTCTCAACTTCTGTACTAGATGTAATTCTATACTCATTAGCAATATTTAATGGTAATTTTTAGGAGTGTAATATAGCTGTTACAATATATAATTTAGATATATTTTTAGGTATTATTTAGAAATTTTATATTTTACATAGGACTAATAAAATTTAGACAGAATAAGTCTAACAGTCTTAGGTTACGGGAATTTCCGCCACACTACCACTCACCGTTGCAATATTTTCGACTATAGTCTGTTTAGAAATGAAAGAGAGTAATAAAAGCTTATTATGTATGCAAATCGTAAATAAATGTAGTACTGGTGCTTATATTCAATATTTTTATATTATGTATT
>NW_019416338.1:220692-240111 GCF_000390285.2 Anoplophora glabripennis | reverse complement strand
ACTTTTCCACGATGTCGTCAACACTGTTGGTAGGATTTTGGTGTTTCAATGCATTAAATACATTTAATATAATAATCTTCTCATTCTGAGACAGCGCACATCTTTTCACGCGTTTAGCAGGTACGTAATCTGATAAGCTCGACATTTTACCCAAACAATATTATATCCACTGGCACAATAGTCACTAAACACAAGTCGAATTTTACTCTACTGCACTAGCACGTCTTCGTATATTCAGCTCTAAGACTGGATTGATCTGTCACAATACACTGGCTCCTGCCCTATGATGTATCCAGTAAAATATACTAATGTACACCCATTACCTGTTAGCATTAGTGTTACCCGATAATTACCTGAAACGAAATATTACCACGCCCATGGCCGGTTCTTATCTCGGGGTTTTATTACTAGTACAACGCCAGCCTGTTTTTTTACTGTCTGCAACCAAACCTGTTTGTTCAAATTTTACAACTAAGTTTTTCACATTTGTTTCATTGGGGGCGTTCCTCCTACCGAAAATTCTACGTAACTTGCGCACAATCTCAGCTACACGCTCTCCGTTCATGTAATGAGTTTTCTCGTTATACGACGGATATTCGCGATAATTTTTCAGATGCAACCGCATCAAGCGGCGAAAGCGGTAAGCTTCGAGACAAGGTAATTTTGACATTGCCATTCGTGTTTACAGATTAATTTGAACAACATTTGTTTTATTTCCTATTATTACTAGTAATTTTATTATTAAACTGCGGTTATTTAACTTTTGTGATATTTTATAGGTTTCAAATATTTCATATAGGTATAAATTTTAATGCAAGTATTTATGTCTACCTTGTTTGTTTGTAGCATTACGATTTAATGCACATTTTTTGAGGTTATAACTATGAAGTTATCCATTGTGGAATATCAACATTTCCTATTTAAGTGCTAACGAAAACTCTCGTTGTATATCAGAAGGAGAGGCAGTTTTTAACGCTGGTCATGTGGTAGTATGTGGGAAAATTGGGCAAAGTGATTTAAATTTAGAAATTTATTCATTGTGTCTGCAAACTAGTGCCCTTACTAACAACGCTCTTGAAATTTATTGTCTATCGACAATAATATTTTGAAAATTTCTTCAATTTGATGAAAACTTAACCATGATTTTTATTGGACCATGAAGAACAACCATGAACTGAACAATAATAGTTCGACAATTTCTTCTTTTTATCCATAACCCTAGACAATGTCCATAACTGCTGAAGTTTTCCTCACACTATTTTTTTAATATAACAGTGTTCAAAAGCAAACACTATGCACAGTTTTAAATAAAATACAAAACGAAGTGTCACACAAGAAATGTTTACCTTGTTTCACTAGTATCACTTGTCGCCGCCAGAGGGCGAGCTCTTAGCTGCATTCGCGGATAAGCACTCCATTTTGTCTAACCGCAACGTATTTACTACAACATGTGACGTTACACAATACTGCCAACTTTTCGGAATGAAAATGGCGCACTATTTAAATTCTGCTTTACTGTTGGGACACTCTATATGTTGTAGCTTTCTGTTTCGTTTTTTTTTTTTCAGTTTACATTGAAGATTTTTTGTAGCTATAAATAATCATAAAAATAAATAAATATTTTACAGATGGTTGTAATTTTGTGTCAAATTTATATTTTTTTTCGGTGTAGCACAAATACCCAATTAAAAAAAATAGTACTAACAAAAAATTTCACACAAACAATTACAGACAATAGTTTGAAATTATGATTTTTAAAAAACTTTCTCTTCTAATAAAATTGTTTCTGATTTTTTAAATGAGCGCATCAAACGGATGACCGTAATAACATTAACACTAAAGTCTTACAGCAGAATTCGTGGAGACTAGAACGTCTTTTAAACAATTTTATGGAAACCGACACTAATCCAGTTCGATCTAATATTTTCTAGCCGATCTAGACATATATGTTCTTAATTTATAAGTTGTTTGCTTCTGTTTAAAATGCCTGCACTTATTTTCGATATCATGCACAGAATGTTATTGGGATTCAAAATAAACTACTTGTTAAAATAATTAAAGGGTAAGTGCATAACAATTACTTGGCAGCAGGTTCATAAGAATCTCTATTAATAGTGCTTTTGGGTTAACCGCGTGCATGCACTTCGTTTCCTGTTCAGTTAGCTTGTTCTTATTTCTGGCAAGCCGCACCTATTTCAAAACACACAGGTAGTGCAACGAAAGAAACATGTATAATTAATGGACTATTGAAATATTTTAAAATAAACATCTCTGAGGTCCGGAAAACTTTCAGTATGTTCATTTCATCTCTATATAAATGTCATTAAGCAGGTATATTTTTAAGTGTAGTTATGGATTCCAAAAAAAATCGTGTGATATAATATACATATAAATTTTAACACCTTAGTGATTGTGCCGACAGTTATTGATGCAGTACGGTTTTCAAATTGGACTTGGGATTACACTAGTGGAAAAAATTAAAGGATAAAAAAAAAATCTAAATTTTCGGCGATTTTTCAAATGGCTGTATCTTTGATAAAAATGGTCTTATTCGAGTAAAAAAAAGCAATTTGAAGCTTGAAGTTTCTAATTTTTAGATCTTACAAAAAAAAAATTTTCAAGTAACACGTATCGCGCAATCTTAATGAATATCATGAAAAACATTCTTATTTTTGGTGTACGGACTTGAAAAAATTTTTTCCAACTTAACCACCTTATAGATTAGATAGGTTGTTCATTTAGCTTCAATTTCTTTTTTTTATCTCGATACGACCATTTCTCGCTGAGCTATCGGACTTTGAATGAAAATGGATCATTTTCTCTTTGTTCATCGATATCTCAGAAACCAATGGTTGCACAGAAAATCGACGGTAGGTTTCAGAAACTTGAATGAATTGTGTACAAGGTCCTGGCACGGTTTTTTAGAACATGACTGAAAAATCGTAAAAAATAGGACTTTTAGGGGTCTTCTAGAAAATCGCGTGCCACATTGAGAATATTGGGAAAATGACTAATGTTAAGTATGCCTTTTACAGGTCATTGTACCCCTAAAAGCCCTACAGAGTTTCAATTCGATCCATCCAGCCGTTTTTTTGTTTCATTCGATTGAATTTTTTAAAAAATTAAAGGATCACGTTTTTTTGCCTTTAAATGCTCATAATCTGTAAAAAAATGAAAAAAAAAACATTTTTTCCTGATTGTTTTTACATTCTTATTGCAGAAAGCGTTTGAAATTATAAAAAAAATTTTGAAAAATTTTTTCGAAAAAAAAAATTTTTTAACCGATTTTCAGAAATTTCGCAAAACCGCCGGCATTAGCGTTACCCAAAGTGGAGGTTGCACGGTCGGATTTACGCTTCTTTTACACGTGCGAAAAGCGTTTGAAGTTATGACAAAAAAATTTTTTTTTTTTTTTAATTTTTTTGTTGGATTCACTCCAGAAAATTTATCTCAGTAATCCCCAAGCATTTTTGACACGATTCCCTTACTTCATTTCGTGATTATGCTGACCGAATTTTAATTAAATTTAAAAAAGTTGATACCCCTAACCGAATATTGACCTCGATCTACATACACCCTTTTCAGAGATTATTGCTGCAATACTTCTGAATTCATAAAACGCTTTTTCCGAATTTACAGAACACTAAAACAAACAGTTTTTTTCAAACCACCTTTTTTTCAGTAGAAAAAAAATTTGAATAAAAATTTTTTTTTTAAAATTGAATTTTTTTTTGTCATAACTTCAAACGCTTTTCGCACGTGTGTAAAAGAAGCGTAAATCCGACAGTGCAACCTCCACGTGGTACGCTTTGGGTAACGCTAATGCCGGCGGTTTTGCAAAATTTCTGAAAATCGGTTAAAAAAAATTTTTTTTTCATAATTTCAAACGCTTTCTGCAATAAGAATGTAAAAAAAATCAGGAAAACAATTTTGTTTTCATTTTTTTTTTACAGATTATGAGCATTTAAAGGCAAAAAAACGTGATCCTTTCATTTTTTTAAAAATTCAATCGAATGAAACAAAAAAACGGCTTGATGGATCGAATTGAAACTCTATAGGGCTTTTAGGGGTACAATGACCTGTAAAAGGCACACTTAACATTAGTCATTTTCCCAATATTCTCAATGTGGCACGTGATTTTCTAGAAGACCCCTAAAAGTCATATCTTTACGATTTTTGAGTCATGTTAAGGGTAATTTTTTATTATTTTTTTTTTTTTTCTAAAAAAACCGTGATATCGATGAACAAAGAGAAAATGATCCATTTTCATTCAAAGTCCGATAGCTCAGCGAGAAATTATCGTATCCAGACCAAAAAAAAAAAGGAATTGAAGCTAAATGAACAACCTATCTAATCCATAAGGTGGTTCAGTTGGAAAAATGTTTTTCAAGTTCGTACACCAAAAATAAAATTGAAAAAAATTTCGAAAAAGTTTTTTTCATGATATTCATTAAGATAGAATAAGAGACGCGATACGTGTTACTTGAAAAATTTCCAAAGATCCAAAAATTAGAAACTTCAAGCTTCAAATAGCTTTTTTTTACCCCAATACGACCATTTTTATCAAAGATACAGAAAAATTTGAAAAATCGCCGAAAATTTAGATTTCCTTTTTGATCCTTTAATTTTGTTCACTAGTTTACATTAAAATAAATAAAATATAGTTTTCGTATAAGCTGTAAGATAGCATATCTATGAAACCTGTAGGATGTTAAATCATTTAAAATATGAGATTACTAAAACTATAAAATTTATTTGCCTATAACTTACCTACTTCATTAAAACAGTGTGTAAAATTTGTAATATATTTACTTTTGAAGTATTTACTATACTATTTACTACACTTTCTTGCCGTAAAGTCAGAGGTATAATTCTTTCTCTTTAAACAATCCCCAAACACAAAATTTTGTAACTTCGTGCTTATGACTTACTTTTTAAAAAAAATATATTGAAATTTATATTTTAAAATTTTTCTTATCGTAAAACTGGTGTCGAAAACATGCATTGAAACATATTCTTTCTTCCGAAATTTGTGTATAGGTATTCACCTATACACAAAATTGTGAACCCTCGTGCTTTTTAATATCTATTATCTTTCTCTCTCTGTTTACTACTTTTAAATTTTTCTTGGATTAAATTTTTAGAACAGATTTTCGAAAACAATATTATTTTGTTAAAAAATGCTAAAGAAAAAATTTGGAACCTTCACAAACAATTATGATTTGATTAATTAAAATATATTCACATGGAAATATTTACTACACTCTTGAAACTGTTTACTTCACTTTTGAATTCTTCATGCCTTAAAACATCAGAGATATCATTCTTTCTCTTAAAAGGATCCTCAAATATAAAATTTTATAATTTCGTGTTTATGACTACGAAATCGTTCATTAAAATATATTCTTTCTTTTGGAAGAATGCTGATACACAAAATTGTGAACCTTCATGCTTTTTGATACTCTTTGGAACTATTTATTACACTTTTTTCTTGATTTACATTCTTACATCAGGATTTTCGAAAACATAATATTCTTTCTATTAAAAAAATGCTAAATAACAGTATTTCGAACCTTCATAAGTACCTAATTGTGACTTGAAATACCTTGAATTTGGAAGTACTGGAAGTATTTACTAACTTGAATTTTTCTTGTTCTAGCAGGTTTTCGGAAACGAATTATGTATTTGTTTTAAAGAATGCTGAAGTACAAAGTACGAACTAGTGGGTATTTTGAATTTTTTTTGTCATTAAACTGAACTTGGCAAATATTAAAAAAAACCGCTAATGTACTAAATTTGGAACATTCATTCTATGCTTATACTTTAATTGAAACATTTTCTAATATTTTAAAAGTGTGGAACTATTTGCTATATATTTTCTGAAACTTCTCTTCGGAAAGATTATACATATTTTTCTTTTAAAGAATTCAGAAGTACAAGACTTTCTTGCTCATAATTTGCTCTATTAAAATATTTTTTATAATTGAAGATGTATTCCGTTTGGAATTATTTACTACTCTTGTGAGTTTTTCTTGTGGTAAAAGTAATCTTCGAAATATTACATTCTGTACTTTATAGAATGTCGAAGTGCAAAATTTGGAACGTTCTTGTTTATAATTTGCCTAATTTAAATATTCTCTCTAAACTTTTGAACTGTTGCTCATAAAACTGACCCCAGAGGATATTTCTTTTAAAAGTATGTTGAATTTTAAAAAGTATGAATCTTTTCCTTTATAGCTTACAAATTAAAATATTTTCTTAAATGTGAGGTGTGTTCACCTTCACTTATTTGAATTTTTATTATCGTAAAAACACAGGTCTTCGAAATCTTTATATTCTTTGTTTAAAAAATTTTCAACTTTCTTAATTAAAATATTTTCTTTAAGCTGAAAGTCGTTTGTCTAACGTAACTATTTACTGCACTTTTGAATTTATTTTCTAGTAATTCTTTAGTTTTAGAAAATTATATTGTTTAAAGATGTTGAAATATGCAGTTTCGTACCTTGTTGCTTACTTGATTAAAATATTTAAAAAATATATGAAATGTGTTCGCTTTGGAACTATTTACTATATTCTTATATTTCTCTTGTAGACACAGAAATCATTACATTATTTCATTCAAAGAATCACTTAATATGAGGCCCTTTCACTTTACGAAAATATTTTCTAGAGCTTCAAATTCAAATAAAATTTTGAATCTCGTTGCTTCAATCAAATAATTATATTCTAAAATTACATATTAGTTTACTACAGTTTTGAATTGTGCAGTCGTGAACTAGTCCTAGAAAACCGTATATTATTTCATCGAAGTATGTTGAGCAAATAAACCTTTCTTTCAGTGTATACATCCTAAGTAGAGGCTCATTTATCTTTCCTCGATATTGATTCCGACTATGCGGTTACACGGTTTGGCATTTGTGTAAAGGAAATTGGACAAAGATATTGAACTTTTAAGGGGTCGCATAATTCAAGAAGAATACCTTGGAGACGAAATATATTGGAAATTTAATAAATCTCTAGCGGTTTTGGACAAGTGAAATGATTAGGTATTCTTATGCCGGCAATCAGAGTGCAGACAGTGAAATACGAAAAGTATGTGTTTGATTTATGCAACGTCGTTGGTTGATGAACTTGATCAACTTGTTAGATGGATATTTGAAATTCTAAGTGAGACTATGAATGAGTCTACCCTAACATGTTAAAAATGTCATCTTAAGCTGAGCACTGCAGGGTTTCTGGCAAAGTATGTTACAAACTTTGGTTGGTGATAAAAAAATATGGCTAAAAGTTTGAAAAACCTAACCTCTTAAATCGTTTCGCAGTTATAGGTCTTAAAACGTGCAAATAGTCTTATGATGTAACTCTGTTTTGGAAAGATTATTAGAAAAGCAGTTGAATTTAGAAATTTATTTGCGCCTTGTACTTTTTATAGAAAATGTTTAGTTTTCTAGTTTTACATAGTATAGAGGGGGGTGCTTGCTTACCGCTCAGTGTTAAATTTGACGTAATCAAAAACTAGACGCCTGTCAGTTTTATTAAAATTGTTCTCCAAACAATTATTTACATACTAGGATTTCCAGACGAATTATTGAAACTTGTAGTGTTATACCTTGTTACATAGGTAGAATACCAACGAAATCCTTAAAACAGTTTATTTGGTCTATTTTATTTACCGATGAGATCAGTTTTACACACCATGGTTTATTCAACTAGTATAATGTGCATGCATTGTGAAAATCCACATAATATTGACAGCTATCATCAGCAAAGTTTCCCAGTCAATGCATCGGCTGGATTTGTAAATGACCATTTGCTGAGGCCATTTTTTCTATCCAGATACGTTGTACACTGAAAGAAATGCGTTTTATTCTTTATTAGAATTCTATATGCCATTATAAGACCATTGTATACTATATGTGACAGTTAAACATGTGAATATTGGAAATACGCGTATTGCTAGTACAGTTGTATAGTGAGTATAAACCTTATTCTTTATTAAATTATTGTATAACTAGTATACAACGTTTTTTATACCCTTTACGAANTTTTAAGGGGTCGCATAATTCAAGAAGAATACCTTGGAGACGAAATATATTGGAAATTTAATAAATCTCTAGCGGTTTTGGACAAGTGAAATGATTAGGGTAAGTCGGGGGATGATGGCCAGCCCAAAATATTTTTTTAGATAGTATGATTTATATTGCAGTAAATAAGAAAGCTAATACGTATATACGTTGGGTAATTACTTGTACATCAGTAGCGGGGTGGAGAATTTGTTTGCGTGAATGGTATATACGTAATTTGAAAAAAATAAAAACTACTGCGATTGGCCATATTCCCCCCAAGGTTAGGGAGAGATAGCCATAAGACTTCGGGTGATTTAGCCATATTACAAAAACTTATTTAAATAATATTTTTATTATCAAAACATAAATAAAATAAAAATACCATAAATTAACACAAATTCCTGTAAGAGAAGTTTGCAAAAATATTATTAATACTTATTTTAAATACCAGATAAATTTATGTAGAGGGCTTCTCTTTCAAACAAAATTTTCCACATTTTTGGCATAAATCAATAAATGACGTACATGATTCATGTAACCAAAATTTACATCTTACACAGCAGGTCCAGTCATCTTTCTTTGTAGTATTATTATATTCCTCCCCACAGCCGACGCATTCGTTTTCATTGAAGTCCTCCACGGAATTATCGGATTTAGTAGTCAAAGGCGCGTCTTCTTCACTTTCGCTACTGGAAAAATCCATTTTCTTCTTCGAAGAACTCTTTGCTGATAACTTTTTTAAGGGCTGTTTTCCCTTTTTCGAGCTATTTAGTTTTGATTTAAGGTTATCAATTATTTCAGGGGATGTCAAAATAGAAGCTACTTTTTTAGCACGCTTGCGAACTGGCTCGATAAAGTCTAGGTGTGGTAGTTGAGAAATAGTTTTGGTGAATGGCGAAGGAGAACCCTTTGTTGATATTTTCTGCAAATTCTCATATGAGGTAGAAGATTGTGTTATATCTTTCAGGATTTTCTTTGGTGTACTCGGTCTTGTTGGAGTTTTTTGCAGTCCCCTCGCTGATGTAGAGGGTTGTGGTGTGTCTGAAACAGCTTGTTCCGATGTATCGTGAAAATTTAGATTTGGTGAACTAAGTTCTGAAGTTTGTCCTAAAGGACTTTGTTGTAATAATACAGATTTTTCTGGTACTCGTTTTATTGTATGACGAATAGCAACATTGGTGTCTTCTTCGATCAGAGGGTTGTTCTCTTGTACCACACTTTTCACAGAATAGGCGTAATCTGGAATGGCATTCGGGTTAAACGGATAAATTCCCGTTGCCTTAAATCCCGATGTAGCATTTTCAGGATTTGCACTCTTTGCCCAACACGAACTGAGAAGGTGTCCGAAATTGTAACGTGTTATGCGCCTACCTGGATGTATTTTCATCCATAGTCGGCAAGCTTCGTAAAAATTACTTTTTAGAGATTTAAAAACAGCCTTGTCTAATGGTTGCAAGTAGTGAGTTGTGTGACTAGGAAGACACAGTAAAATAACTTCATGATCTCTGCAGATTTCGAGCAATTCAACAGAACTGCAGTGAGACGCATGCCCATCTAAAATAAGCAAGACTTTACCTTCAGGTTTTCTAGGCAGAAAATGGGTAGTCAACCATTCTAGAAAAATTGTACTATTGACGTATGCTGATTTTTGTGACATGAACAACTTAGAGCCCGGTGGCATGTTATCTGTGTATTCATTTTGTTTTATTTTACCTTTCATCACGCAGGCAGGCGGTACAAAATTTCCCTCTGCATTGCAGCACGCTATGACTGTTATTGTTTCTCCTCTTTCAGTTGATGTGATAGTTGATACATTTCTTGAACCCTTTTCTGCTAAAACAGTACCGGGTCGGTTATTCAACTGAAGTCCCGTTTCATCCATATTGTAGATGCGTCCGGGTTTATCAAATAAATCGTTTTCTTCTAAACACTTAGATAATAAGTCAAAATACTGATTTACTTCCTGTAGGTTCATTGCATGGACTCGATTGAGGGATATTCCATCAGCTTTTCTTAAAGACAGGTCACTGTGTCGTCGTAGAAACAATTGCACCCAGTCGTAGCCAGCCATTTTATTTTCTTTGTTGAATGGATGTTTAACATCAATTTGTTGCGCAAAGAGAAAAGCTATGGAACGTAAATCGCTAATGGTTAAAGGAAATCCACACCTTTGCATTTCTTTAATATGACGAACCAGCCTACGTTCCTGTTCTTTGCTAAATACGCCGCTAAAACCCATATTTCCTTTGACATCATTGTTAGTTTTAAACCGTCTTTCTAGTGTTTTCCTCGGTATATTGTATACGATAGAAGCGTTGCGAACAGATGAACCAGTTCTGATTGCTTCGATTGCATGTTTAAGGTTGTCTTGGGTCCAAGTACCGCGTTGGACAGGTTGCTGTTTTGTGTAGTTTCTAGGCATCTGTAAAAATAAAATACTTCAGGGGGGATATTGCCATAGTAATTTTATTAATGGGGAGATACGGCCATGGCCATATCTCCTCATTGCCGAGATGGCCATCTTACCCCGTTGTGACTGAAAGAAAAATGTGCGAATTTTTCTAAACTAATTCAACTGTAGAAGCAACGATTTTGAGGTTAAGATGAACGATGGTGTATATTTATCATGTTTATACCCGGTAATTACCTCTAATTTGTAAAAAATTTGAATCATTGGCTAGTATATACAATCACTAAATCTACTTTACTTACCTCGAAAACCTTTTCTTGTAAATATTTAAAAAACCATTATTATAACAAGAATACCGTTTGCATCGAAGATATGGCACAACAGAAACTGAGGTTCAGACCGTCCACCAGCGTCATCTGTTATCTGGTGTGTTTAATATTAACCATGGCTATCTCTCCCCCTATGGCCAACACCACCGGACTTACCCTATTCTTATGCCGGCAATCAGAGTGCAGACAGTGAAATACGAAAAGTATGTGTTTGATTTATGCAACGTCGTTGGTTGATGAACTTGATCAACTTGTTAGATGGATATTTGAAATTCTAAGTGAGACTATGAATGAGTCTACCCTAACATGTTAAAAATGTCATCTTAAGCTGAGCACTGCAGGGTTTCTGGCAAAGTATGTTACAAACTTTGGTTGGTGATAAAAAAATATGGCTAAAAGTTTGAAAAACCTAACCTCTTAAATCGTTTCGCAGTTATAGGTCTTAAAACGTGCAAATAGTCTTATGATGTAACTCTGTTTTGGAAAGATTATTAGAAAAGCAGTTGAATTTAGAAATTTATTTGCGCCTTGTACTTTTTATAGAAAATGTTTAGTTTTCTAGTTTTACATAGTATAGAGGGGGGTGCTTGCTTACCGCTCAGTGTTAAATTTGACGTAATCAAAAACTAGACGCCTGTCAGTTTTATTAAAATTGTTCTCCAAACAATTATTTACATACTAGGATTTCCAGACGAATTATTGAAACTTGTAGTGTTATACCTTGTTACATAGGTAGAATACCAACGAAATCCTTAAAACAGTTTATTTGGTCTATTTTATTTACCGATGAGATCAGTTTTACACACCATGGTTTATTCAACTAGTATAATGTGCATGCATTGTGAAAATCCACATAATATTGACAGCTATCATCAGCAAAGTTTCCCAGTCAATGCATCGGCTGGATTTGTAAATGACCATTTGCTGAGGCCATTTTTTCTATCCAGATACGTTGTACACTGAAAGAAATGCGTTTTATTCTTTATTAGAATTCTATATGCCATTATAAGACCATTGTATACTATATGTGACAGTTAAACATGTGAATATTGGAAATACGCGTATTGCTAGTACAGTTGTATAGTGAGTATAAACCTTATTCTTTATTAAATTATTGTATAACTAGTATACAACGTTTTTTATACCCTTTACGAAATAATAACAATAACTGTTATTAAAGTGTTCCATATCGTTATTAGAACATCTAATACTGGTTATAAGTTTTATAATAATAAATGTATTAAACTGTTGTATACTCTGTATGAGTTAAAAACATATGTCATTAAGTTTTCAGAAATTTTATTGGATAACTGTAATTACAAGCTAAGGTTCTAATGTAAACATACATAAAACATACTTTTAAGCATTAAAAATGATGACAAATCGCTCCCAAAACTGTCCAGTTTATTTTCTTAGCAACGATGCACCCGTATTTTCTTGTATTACATGAGAATTTGCACTATAACTCTTCCACCTTAAGAATGAAGCATCCCCAGAAAGGTTGAGCTTCTTTCCATATAATTTTATTTCCTCTGGTTGATTGACTTTATACCCATGCTTTTCTTTGTCACCGTTAACCTTCTGTTCCTCCATCTTATGTAAAACTTAACATCAGCGATTTCTAATAGGACCTACAAAATAATAATTTTTAAGATTTAGACAAGATTTACATTTGAAAAAACAAAACAATTACAAGCCATAAAACAGTTAGATACTTACATAATAATTTTCCATTTCACACAACGCGATATGATCATGTATCCCACAAAACATGTGCATATACTGTCCATTTTCATCAAACTAGACGTGTGTAAGTCGATGCACAGCGGACTGTCGGAAATTTTACGATTGTTGTATTTTCTCTTCTTGAGTAAAGATAATAAAGACGTTGTGGTTTTGTGTGTTTATTTTGACAATGATTGAACATGTATGGACAATAAAAGTGGACTGTATAAGATAGTTGAGTACCGTTCTGCTTCATGCATAGCATGCTACTGAAATCTTAGAAGGGATGAGCTCGTGCGGCGAACCCTAAATCAGCGGCTGGAATAGCCAGGTTTCTTATTGAGTCGGCGCACTTCGCTCTCGGGTCTGACATATGATTATTATTACAAGACTATGAATATAACTTAACAACGATCATAACCGATTATGCACCGAGAGGTGACGATCACTTAACCATTATAACACGCGTTTTACACGTTAAAAAAGGAAACATATTCAGTATAAGAATGAATAATTCTGTTAATACAATTGTTATATACAAATTCGGATACTGGTCTTTATATAACAAATCTTCCCTACTATACAATTGGAACATAAAGTCTATAACACCTAATAATGTATAAGTAATTCATTATAACCTTTATTTCATTGATGCATAAGGTGTATTAAGCACCTTCCGGTTAAAATGATTGAATAATGAGTATGGAGATGATTGCTTTTTTTTAATAAAAGTTGTATATTGGTTATAAATGTTTTAATATGCGCTTCACACATTATTCTAGATAAACAGTTTAATAAGCCCATTTCTTTCATTGTAAGAGATTGAGGCATGGAAAGTCGCCGAAGGAGGACAATTTTAAAAAATATTTTAATATTATTTTGGATCTGTTTAGTTTCTGTTGCTTAATAAAGAAATTATTTTTGCAAATTAGTTATATTTTTAAAAACCAATTTTCAAAAGATATGTATATTCTTCCCCAGCATTTTGTAAATTTACAAAAAACTCAACATTTTACATAAAAAACACAGACGCAAAGGAAATTTGTAAATTCGATGGCACAATTGAAATTTTTTTTTTGGCGAAAAAAATGTGTTCAAAAAACGTCATTTCACTCTTAAAATTCTATTCATATTATTTTGAAAATGTTATTATATTTTTTTATTCCGTAAAAAACTACTTTTGTAACTGCACTTTTTAAGGCCTATAACCACGAAGATTGCATTGAAGAGGCTAGGTTTATTAGAACTTTGAATCATATTTTTTTATGTACATAAACCCAGAATTTGTAACATACTTTACGGGACACCCTATATATTTGAATAGATGTTATGTATAATCTAAAGCTGTACGCCTTTGTTGTGTATTTTTTGCAAATTTGTACACTGAAAGAAATGGGCTTATTAAACTGTTTATCTAGAATAATGTGTATAGCGCATATTAAAACTTTTATAACCAATATACAACTTTTATTAAAAAAAGCAATCATCTCCATACTCCTTATTCAATGAGTTTAACTGGAAGGTGCTTAATACACCTTATGCATCTATGAAATAAAGGTTATAATGAATTACTTATACATTATTAGGTGTTATAGACTTTATGTTCCAATTGTATAGTAGGGAAGATTTGTTGTATAAAGACCAGTATCCGAATTTGTATATAACAATTGTATTAACAGAATNACAACTGTGCTAGCAATACGCGTTTTATATCCAATATTCACCTGTTTAACTGTCACATATAGTATACAATGGTCTTATAATGGCATATAGAATTCTAATAAAGAATAAAACGCATTTCTTTCAGTGTATAAACCTAATAAATTATTATTTTATTTATTTTTATCTTCGACCATGAGTAATACAAATTAGACATTTATTAATACCTTTTTATTTTTACCAATAAATTTAAAGGTAGCTAGCTTAACTATTAATTCTCAAAATTTCTCGAAATAATGTTGCTGTAACTTAAAAGCATGTTTTTATTCTATTATTAACTATTATTATGATTATAATTAATCAACCGATTAGTTTTGTAGCTGTAATAATACACTGAAAGAATTGCGTTTTATTCTTTATTAGAATTCTATATGCCATTATAAGACCATTGTATACTATATGTGACAGTTAAACAGGTGAATATTGGATATAAAACGCGTATTGCTAGCACAGTTGTATAGTGACTATAAACCTTATTCTTTATTAAATTATTGTATAACTAGTATACAACGTTTTTTATACCCTTTACGAAATAATAGCAATAACTGTTATTAAAGTGTTCCATATCGTTATTAGAACATCTAGTACTGGTTATAAGTTTTATAATAATAAATGTATTAAACTGTTGTATACTCTGTATGAGTTAAAAACATATGTCATTAAGTTTTCAGAAATTTTATTGGATAACTGTAATTACAAGCTAAGGTTCTAATGTAAACATACATAAAACATACTTTTAAGCATTAAAAATGATGACAAATCGCTCCCAAAACTGTCCAGTTTATTTTCTTAGCAACGATGCACCCGTATTTTCTTGTATTACATGAGAATTTGCACTATAACTCTTCCACCTTAAGAATGAAGCATCCCCAGAAAGGTTGAGCTTCTTTCCATATAATTTTATTTCCTCTGGTTGATTGACTTTATACCCATGCTCTTCTTTGTCACCGTTAACCTTCTGTTCCTCCATCTTATGTAAAACTTAACATCAGCGATTTCTAATAGGACCTACAAAATAATAATTTTTAAGATTTAGACAAGATTTACATTTGAAAAAACAAAACAATTACAAGCCATAAAACAGTTAGATACTTACATAATAATTTTCCATTTCACACAACGCGATATGATCATGTATCCCACAAAACATGTGCATATACTGTCCATTTTCATCAAACTAGACGTGTGTAAGTCGATGCACAGCGGACTGTCGGAAATTTTACGATTGTTGTATTTTCTCTTCTTGAGTAAAGATAATAAAGACGTTGTGGTTTTGTGTGTTTATTTTGACAATGATTGAACATGTATGGACAATAAAAGTGGACTGTATAAGATAGTTGAGTACCGTTCTGCTTCATGCATAGCATGCTACTGAAATCTTAGAAGGGATGAGCTCGTGCGGCGAACCCTAAATCAGCGGCTGGAATAGCCAGGTTTCTTATTGAGTCGGCGCACTTCGCTCTCGGGTCTGACATATGATTATTATTACAAGACTATGAATATAACTTAACAACGATCATAACCGATTATGCACCGAGAGGTGACGATCACTTAACCATTATAAGATGCGTTTTACACGTTAAAAACGGAAACATATTCAGTATAAGAACGAATAATTCTGTTAATACAATTGTTATATACAAATTCGGATACTGGTCTTTATACAACAAATCTTCCCTACTATACAACTGGAATATAAAGTCTATAACACCTAATAATGTATAAGTAATTCATTATAACCTTTATTTCATAGATGCATAAGGTGTATTAAGCACCTTCCAGTTAAACTGATTGAATAATGAGTATGGAGATGATTGCTTTTTTTTAATAAAAGTTGTATATTGGTTATAAAAGTTTTAATATGCGCTATACACATTATTCTAGATAAACAGTTTAATAAGCCCATTTCTTTCAGTGTATCAAATAATTAGACATTTACATTTGCTTTTATTATATTTTGGTTTCCGTGTCGTTAAAATACATTCTCAGTAATTACTTTCATTTTAAACTCGAAGTTAAATGCAAGGTATACACATTTTGGAACAACTAGATTCATTGTCACGTATAATTCTGTCACGAATATAAATTGGTGCATGCAACTTACTCAACATTAACTTTCTATCCAACATGGCGTTAATGATGAAAGTTGATGAGCTAGGGCAATTTACACCATACGCTCAATTTAATGGATATCAGTTTTTTAACTGCAGGATTAATTCATGTCATTTTTCTCACTTCTTGTACTTATTACTATAATTTTGTTTATTTTTACAGACAAAAAATTTATTATTTTTATAGAAGTAAATGTGACAAAGAAAAGTTCTTGACAACTGTGGTATAATATTAAGCATGTAAATAACAAAATTGGTGAACGTTTGAAGCAGTTAACATTTTTCGACTAAAAAACTTTATTTTCTTATTATAACTAACGCTAATTTGTTCTGAAAAATAAGGGACAGACAATGGGGTAACATAGATGTCGTCTCTCTACATTTTGTCTAGAGATTACTATTAGAAAAAGAACGAAACCAAATTCATTTAATAATAATCATTTGGCTATTGTTGAATTTAAGTCAACTCGCATTTCATAAAACTCCGTTTTATATGTCACATGGGACACTGGTTAAACTACGACTAGAGACACATCAATCGTTTCGTCAAATCAAACATGCCAGAGTATTTATCATTCAATCATCGTTATGTCACTGACTTTCAATCGGTGGATTTTATGAGGGCCACTGTTTTGCCAGGAAAACTGAATAAAACTGAAATATGGGATAAATACTAGAGTAAGTTACATTAATAATTAATTATTACGTTTTTGTTAATATAGAATCTAACACTAAGAATATTATAACGAAATTAAAAACATTGAGATATTGTGCATGACATGCATTGGAGTTTTAAATAAAATATATTTTTAAAATTATCACTAAACAAAGAAAGGAAAATAACCAATTCTAGGATCACCATCTAATTTGTCATTCAAAATCACACAAATTTTGCTCGAAACAATTTTAAGGTATTCAGAGAAAAATTAGTTTAAAAAATGAGTGATAGTGAGAAAAATTTAGCGCTCTGCCGATTGCTGCCATAGAGTGCTATAGTAATTTCAAGGTGTCCTTGGTTTGACCTTGAAACTTAAGGTCAAGGTCAAATCTAACATATTGGTTTCCTGATATACTACAATTTCTTTCTGTCACTTTTTTTTGATTTTCGTGTTTTGTTTGGGACATCGATCTTTTTGGGACACTCTATATATACACGTGCCTTCTTCATTATGTATCCCATTAGACAAAAAGGTTTTTTTATACCGCAATGTCCCTCGATGTGAGTATAATAATAGATAATTTAAATTATTAGTTATTTTATGATAGACAGAGTACTGCTGTATTCAAATAACTTGTATTCATAAATATAAAAAGTGAATACAAATATAATAAAATAGAAAATATCCATGAATTATTTTATATGTACGAGTGACAATTAGTTATTAGGAATAAGACAGAACTTAATATTTGTAATTACGCTGACTATAAGAGAATATCATTATTTACTAAATAAAAATATTTAGTTTGGATTTTATGAATATTCTACTGAGTAGAGTATAAGTGCATATGTTCATTATGTGACAATAAACGAATTATAAACATGAACCTTATCTAACGGGTGCTACTCTAACCAATCGATCATATTCCAATTCCAGGTTTCGACATGATAAGCTGATTCCTCTTTATCCATAACATGTCAGTTCAACGTTAGTTAACTACATTTTTTACTACATTGGCCCATATCCCTACGGATAAAATTATATACTCTTTATTATACCCTATACGATATACTTTATACCATTTATAATCATTCAAGGCTAGAAAAAGAATAAAAAACTCAAAACAAACCTGATGCATCTATTTCTTTCTAATTCTATAGAAGATTAACAGGAATAAGGTAAGAAACGGATTCAGCAATTAAAAAGATTTGAAAAGTGAATAGGTTCCTCTTACATTCGAAATATATACAGAATATGTTTTAATGAATTGAAAATGTAAACAGCAATCACGTTTGAAAAATTACCTGACCGAACTTTATTCCAAAGATAAAAATTAATTATTAATATAGCAAACAATAAAATAGCATAAAATTGTTAATATAAAGATTCTTAATATATAAGAAGTAATTATAAAGGATATCACATAGTATTAAATTGATAATTTTAAATTTAATTCACAAATATAAAACAATTTTTTTAAAAGAATGCATGACAGCGATACTTGTTCACAAGAAATACTATGAGAAATCATAATATAAAACCAGAGTGATATATATCAAAAGACAGCGCAATATTCATAGATGAATTTGATATGCATAATTTGGGTAGATGAGTAACTGTAGAGAAGATATCTTAAATGAACTGAAGTCAAATATGAAAATTTATTATCAGATGTCAAATTAAATTATAAATTTTATCAAATGTCAAAACTAAAGTTGGCTTTACAAGTACCAGAAAATAACTTAGAAAAAAGAACAGAAAATAAGGAATATTTAATAATAAGTAAAAAATTTATATGTTAAAAATAAAAGGACATTGTAACAAATGTATTAGGTATAAGAAGTGCAGTGAAAGTGTTGTGAAAAGGGGCGCCCAAAGACTGGAATTTATGTGAAGGTACCTTAAGGAAAAATAAACACTAGAAATTTCCAGAAGGTGAAAAAACAAATGTTTATTTACTAGTGTTTATAAATTTAATTTATAATTCTTTCTTTTTTTTTATATATATATTTTACATTTAATTTGTATTTCTTATTAATATCAAGCTTATTTTTGTTGCTTAATTTATTCATAATTTATTCATAAAATGTCATGTCTTGAATCGGCACGATTCCGCCTGCGCGAGCGAGGAGAAGAAGAAAAGGAAAAACGACATGTGGCAGAAAGCAAATACGCGTATCCTAGGTAAAAGCAGTGCTCGCCTAATTAAAATTTTCGCAAAACGCATAAATACCCAGTGCCGGAGAAAACTCTGAAATCATCGAAGAAAACTACGCCGAAGGGTAAGTGCCGATTCAATTCCATTTCCTTGTTTCATACAGTCCATTTAATTTACTTTTTCTTACACTGAACCAGCGCGTAACGCTAAATAATATGAAATTTACAACATATTAATTGTTC